>NW_020954563.1:10678702-10854368 GCF_900497805.2 Vombatus ursinus
ACACACACACACACACACACACACACACACACACACACACACACACATATACATACACTTCTGAATCTGTGCACATACATGCTTAAATTAGGTCATAAATATAAAGGGCTTGTGATTAGAAAGTGCTATATACATTTTGTGCTTGGAGATCCTTCAAGCATCCCTCAGAGGTGAACGGCGCAGGCTCTAATTATACCGTCCTCGCCCACAGAGGCTGCTTGTCTCTGGGGACTTCTCCAAGGCCCCAAAGTCTCTCAGAGGTATTGCCCATGAAACTGTCAAATCAGCTTCTTCAGCCAGGCAGGGTCAGCAGAGAGGCCTAGCTGCAAGGAGAAGCCTCCTTCTGGATTCAGACAGAGAAGGGATCATGAGATCACAGATCTGGAAGGGCCATCAGAAACCATCTGGCCCTTCACCTTCATTTCATAGATGAGGAAGCAGAGGCTCAGGGAGATTAATTGACCTGCCTGAGGTCACACGGATTATATGTGGAGGAGCTGAGATTCAGACTCAGGTACGAGGTTCACAATCCTGGTGCTCTCTCCACTAAACCATGGAGTCCAAGCCTACCTCATCCAAACCAGGCAGGTCACCTCCTGGAATCAAAGCCTTGCCTGGATTTGAGATAGTGGCCTCGTACCTATAATGGGAAAGTGATTCTGCCCATCCCTGGGCAAGGCAGCCCCTACACCTTGAGCAGAAGTCATTCCCATATCCCAACACTACCTTAGGGCTATCCCCTGGAAAACATAGCAATAATAAGGACAATGATTCCTATTTTTATGGCACTTTGAGGATCACAAGCACTTTCTTTACAATAGACTTTTGAGATAATTAGTATAATTTTCTCATTTTCCACATGAGAAAAATGAAGGGTTAGGTAGGCTAGACGACAGTGTGAGAGCTAGGACCCAAACCCAGTTTTCCTGGCACCAAGTTCAACAGTCTTTTCAGTATGTTGGTCCTCCCATGTGACGTGGGGAAAACACCATGCCGGGAATTGGAAACAGAACTAAAGTATGGGCCCCATCACAAACTACTCATGTGATTCTGGACAAGCTATTTCCCCTCCCATATCCTCATTTTTTCAGCAGTTACAGAAACTGAAGCAAACAGAGGTTAAGAGATTTGTCCAGGGTCGCATAACTAAAAAGACTGGATTTGAACTCAGGTCTTCCTGACTCCAGGCCCAGAATTCTATCCATAATACTACCTAATTGCCTCAATATCCAGATCCCAGCTCAGCTCCCAGACTATTTCGGGCAGCCCAGTTATCCCTCTTAGGAAGAAAGGTGCCTGCCTCTAGTATCCTTGAGTTCACAGAAATCTTCATTCTCCCTCCCTTCCTCTATCCCTTTCTTCCTACAGTCTTCCATAATTCTTCATTTGCAAAATGAGCGAGATGGCTCAAATGACCTCTGAGGTCCCTTCCAATTCTATATTAATGGTTCCATGATCCTTCTTCTCAATACATCCACACACTTCCCAGGAAGGAGGTAAAAGAATAGAGTCCTCTGTTAAACAATTATTCCTGGTTCAGAGATGAGCTCCCTAGGTGAGGTGACCAATAAGTAACATTTCTCATACTACTATTGGGTCTTATGCAAAATGAGCGGCTGAGAGATTAAGGTAATGGAGCAGTCCACGCCCTGTAGCAAGTTCATTGTCTCCCCTGCTCTTTTCATACACAGTTAAGTTACTCAGAGTCTCTGAATCCCCTAAGGTGTGGAATACTTCATTTATTAAAGACCCTGAAAGACCCTCATCCTTGCATCTCTGCCTCAGCTGAAACCTTCAACTTTCCCAGAGAGCACATTGTTTATTTTACAAATTTATAAATTTATCAAGTAAAAAGGAAACAAAGACAAACGCTCTGCTAGGAAGATTCCTCCTTCTATCTCTTGGCCCTTCTGACATTTCTCTCCTAGATCTCTAGCTGTAGGAGGATGGAAAGACAGAAAATCATGATCTCACATCCACATGCCAACCTCTTCTGAAAAAGGAACAGAAAAGGGAGAGTTTTCTCTTCTTGTCTTAGGATCAGGGATGAAAAGAGGGAAATCAGACATACATACTAGTTCCCTAATAAATGCTTGTGAAGAGAGAGCCCTTGTCCTGCCTAAATCCTGACATGAGAGCTCCTGCCCCTGGACATCTGGTACAAGGACCCAGGATGGGTAGCTAACAAGTACCAATATCCTTCTGGAGACCCCTTTTCTCCATTTACTGTGACCTTCAGGTTGGCTGAGCCCAGCTATGGTGTTACTTTACTCCATCTCCCTTCAGAACACCATCTACTCCAGCAGCTGTTGACTGAGCATAATTGTTGACTGAGGTCTAGGAATTTAAGCCTCCATGCCCCATCCCTCTTGTCTGGCTTCTGTTCTTTGGGGGGGTGGGGGTGGTTAATATTACATTTAAGTACATCTGAGAGGCAATGTTGAGTAGTAGGTAGAGCATTGGCCTCAGACTCAGGAGGACATAGGTTTGTCTACCACATGTCACTTAACTCTCAATGTTCCAAGTAACTCTCCAGCCTAACACCGTAAATTGCAAAGAAGGTGTGGCCCTGCCTTGGTTCCCTAAACTAGGGAAATCACAGACCCAATTGAAAAAAAAAAAAAGCCAATCCTTCCTGCACCCTTCCCCCCCAATCATTTCTGTAGCACCTTCTTTTCCTCACTTTACAGAATTGTCATCACAACAACCTTTGGAGGGAAGGAGTTTACGTATTATCCCTATTTTTCAGAGACAAGAACCAAGATACAGAAAGATTATTAAGTCACTTTCCTACAACCACTCAACTAATAAGTTTTAGAGCCAAAATTTTAAAGTCAGACAGGGGTATGCAGATAAATGTTTAACAACGGTTCCCCAGAAATGCAAAGTACATAAAGTTTAATCTGCCTGGTTAACTTTCTTAAGTCTGCACAATCAACAAAATAAATCAAGCCCTGATTTATAGGGTTTGCAGATTTCTGAGGGGTAAATGCTCACACTGAAAATTTAACCATTAGCTCCTGCACACCCATGAATCCAGATCTCCCAACTCCCAGATTAGTGCACTTACTCCAGGTTTCCTTTTGGGGGCTTATTGGTATAAAAAAGCATCGATCGACAATGTGAAGAAGAATCTTTCTCTTTCTTGATTTCCTCTCCAGTTTCACAGAGACAGAAGAGTGAGTGTGAGCAGGGAGGCTGTTCACTTTCTTTGTCCTGGAGGCTTTTCTGACCCTAAATCTCCCTGAGGTCAATTGTCTGGTCTCTGGCCTTGGCTGGAGATATTCACCAGGCTAGGTCTGAGGATATGGAGGGGAAGGGGTGCTGAGCTCACCTTGGACTAGCGTTGTTTTCTGACGTGTAGTTCACTGAAAAATAAATCATCCATATGGTTCTGATTCCCACTATCAGTCTCCCCAGGAGATACCCAGAAATCCCTGGAGCCTCTTTGAAAAGGTGGTTCCAGGAGGAGGCCCATTTTCCAAGACTTGAAACAGCTAGGATCCACAGCCTGGGACAGTTTGCTGAGAAGCAGACCCAGGACAGGTGAGATTTGTTGTGGGGAGAAACAAAGGCCTGGAAATTGAGTATTACCTGAAGAGGACATGCTTTGGTTGGGAGGTTTGGTTGGTCAAGTAGGCTTTTGGGAAAGAAAGCATTGAGGATAGACAGCTAGGTGGCCCAATGGATAGAGCACCAGCCCTGGAGTCAAGAGGACCTAAGTTCAAATCCAACCTCAGACACCTAACACTTACTACCTGTGTGGCTCTGGGCAAGTCACTTAATCCTAATTGCCTCACCAAAAAAAAAAAAAAAAAAGGATTGAGGAACATTAGTGGCCAGAAGGCAAGAGTGGACTTACATAGTGAGGAGTGAGGCTTACTGAGGATGAACCTAGAAGATTTCATAACATTGTCATATTCTGAATTGCTTCTGTGATATCTCTGTCTGGCCTTGAAGCAGAGGATTGTCCAGAGGGAGGACCTTGGATTTCATCAGCTGTGGGGAATTTTCTCTGCTATGTTTCTAAGTGGGAGCATCCATGCATGTGTGTATCTGAGCACATGTGCACATATATGCAATGACTTGGATAGGGAAGAAGCATGAGGTAGAGTAAGGAATGATGAACTAGGTTAGACTCTGGGGATATAAACACAGAAGGAAAGCCTCTGCCTGGGGATTACACTCCACTGGGGGTAGACATGTGCTTGTACAGGCACATACAACATATTTGCAATATTAATTAATTTTGAGGAAAGGAGAAAATGCAAGCAACTGTGGGTGAAAGGCTTCACGAAGAAAAGGGGAATTTGAGCTGAGCCTTGAACAAAATTAGGGATTCTGAGAGACAGGCAGAGATGAAGAAGTAGAGCACTCCAGGTGTGGGGGAGAGCCAATGCATAAGAAGGCGGCGTGAGATGGAGTGCTGGGTAAGAGGAATGATAAGAATGGGTTGTCTAAAGCATACAGGGCATGCAGAAGAAAAATCACTCCCACATGATAAGGTTGGAAAGGTAGATTGGATCAAGGTTGTAAAGGAGTTCAAATTCCAAATAAAGGGGTTTGTATTTGATCCTGGAAGTAATAGGACCTCTTGGAATTTATTGATTGGGGAGTGACATGCTTTGTTCAGTTGTATCCCAACTCTTTGTGACCTTGTTGGGGCTTTCTTGGCAAAGATGCTGGAGTGGTTTGCCATTCCCTTCTCCAGCTCATTTTACAGATGAGGAAACTGAGGCAAACAGAGTAGCTAGTAAGTGTCTGAGGTTGGATTTGAACTCAGGAAGACACATTTTCTTGATTCCAAGCTCAGTGTTCTATCTACTGTGCCACCTAGATGCCCTCCCATGAGTTGAGGACTGTCTTAAAAAAGTTGTCCTCAATCCTTTCTCCTCTCCTAGTTCTTCACTGAGTCTAGACTCCTGTGTAATTTTCCTATCATGCTGCTCTGATCACATCACTCCTCTTTTCAAAACCCTTCCATGGCTCCCTAGTGCTGAGAGATAAGAATATGAACTCCTTGGCTTAGTGTTCAAGGTACTCCACAATCTGATTCCAACCTCCCTTTCCAGTCTCAGCTCATCTCAGACCTCATCACATGCTACATCACAGCTAACCTATCCTTCTTCACTGCCCTGACTTCACCTGTTTTTAATTATCACATCATGGTTAGCAAGGTGTCTGGCACATAGTAGGCCCTTAGTAAATTCTTGTTAATTGTCTCACATCTCCCTGTTCTATGTCTGGAATGACTCCCACTTTCTACCTGTTGAAATTATCCCATGACATTAAGGCGCAGTTCTGGTATCATTGCCTCCACAAAGTCATCTTGGATGTGCCCCTCACCTCCCAGCCAAAAGTGATCTCCTCCTCCTCGTATTTCTGAGTATTTTTTCTGGACCTCTCTTTTGTATTTATCACATTCTGACTTATATCAGTTATTTGGGGGCATATATTATCACCCTATCAAATTTTAAGATCTTTGAGGTCTGAGCATGTTTTATTTCACCTTTCAAAGGCTGAATGACCACTTGTTGGGTGCATTGTACAAGAGGTTAGATTAGATCAGAGGTGTCAAATTCACCACACGAGGTCCACAACACTACTGAGTGTGGCCAAAATCAGATCAAAATGTAGTTCCTATTTGATTTTAATGTGTTGATATACATATATATGTACATGTATATATATATATATACACACACACATCTGTGTATTTGTATGCATATATATTTATACACACACACATGTGATTTTCTAGGTCAATATCTGGCCCACAGGGATCCTTATGGATGATTTAACGGCCCCATTACTATTCGAGTTTGACGTCACTGAATTAGATGACCACTGAGGTTCCTTCTGAGAATACCCTGAGGTTCTGTGAGCCTGAGATTGGAAGTGGCTGCTCAGCAGATCTACACTGCCCTCTTGTGCCCAGATCCCACACTTCATGCTCTGTCCTTGGTACGGCATTAAATAAAGCTTCTAGGCTGATGAAGGCAACTCAGGCTGAAAAAATTCTGTGATTTAGTTCTCTGAAGTATCAAAATATCAGAAGGAAAATAGGAAGCCAAAATTATAGAATCCCACAACTGGAAGGGTCCCCAGAGGCCAAATTTTATCTGAACAGGAATCTCCTCCAGAGCAGAGTGAGAACTGGTCTTGAGAATCAGAAGACCCGAGTTTGAGCTCTGACTTTCATCTTTACTGACCTCTATTAGCTGCCATTTTCTACCTATGCAAAGTGAAGGAGCTGGCATTTGGAATTATGCAAGAAATGTTGCCAAATCCCTCATACTCTTTGATCTACCAATCCCACTACTGAGTTTATTACCCCAAGAAGGTTATTGACAACAAGAAAAACATAGATGTCCCGAGGAGTAAAGAGTGACCTTCTAGACGCTGGCCAGGGGACTTAAGAAGAAATTTCCTATTGTAGTCATGCTACATCTGGGGAGAAACTTTATGGGACCAATGCTACGTTAGAACTGAACTATGTTGAGCCTATACTGAGGTGTTATATAGGGGAGTTATTGGGGGAAATGTACTTTGTTCTTTTTCTCTCTTTGAAGTAAACATCCCCTTGTAGATTCTAATTGAAGTGGTTAAGTGGAATGTGGAGAGGGAAAAGGACCTACTCATAAACTTCTAATGGTGGGGAGAACTCAGCTGAAGAGGGCTCCAGATGATGGCAGAAAAGAGACATCCCTACCCCTCTGGGCAACACCCTAGAAACCTGATGGGAGATGTGGCATGCCGGGCTCTGGGAGAGGAAGCCAGGGTATATGTGCTCCTGTATTAACAATATAAAAAATGATTCAAATTTAGCATAAAAACACTTATAACTTGAAAAATATATTCATCTTTTATTTGATCAACTATGTGGAATCAGAAGTTATTGAGTGCTACAAGCTTATTCCTAATAATGCACATTCATATGAGAAAGATTATTTGATCTCAATTTTTTTTACTTAATATTTACATATTGCTTATTATGTGTTTCTGTTGATTTGATCCTCACAGCAGCTCAGGGAAGTAGGTGCTATTATTCCCATTTCACAGATGAGGAAACTGAGGCAAATAGAAGTTAAGTGACTTGTTCAGAGTCACATGGCTAGTAAGTGTCTGAGGCTGGATTCAAACTCAGGTCTTCTGAATCGAGTCTGAAGCCTGTGTGTCACTTTCTTTATGACTTTGATATTCACTTCCCCAGTTCTTTGTTTATATGATTCTCATAATACTTTGGGCTTAACCTTCTTTGTTTTTTTTTTTTTTGTTGTTGTTGTTTGTTTGTTCGTTTTTGTTTTTAGGCAATCAGGGCTAAGTGACTTGCCCAGGGTCACACAGCCAGTGAGTGACATGTGTCTGAGGCCACATTTGAACTCAGGTCCTCCTGACTCCAAGCCCAGAGCTCTATCCACTGCGCCACCTAGCTGCCCCTTAACCTTCTTTGAAAAGTTAAAAATTTTCCTGGGGAAAAATAGTTCTGGACTCCACGGCTGTTAGGGCTCTTCCCAGCTCTGACATTCTGTGTCTATTATGGCTGCTCCCAGCAGTTAAGAAGTAGTGTGGTTCAGAACACGGAAGATGGTCTGTGCAAAGAAAGAGGGATGGGAGATAGAATTCTGCATGTGAGAAATAGCAAGGAGGCCACCTTGGCTGTACCAGAGTATGTGAAAAGGAATAATGGGTAAGAAAGATGGGGCAGCTAGGTGGCGCCATGGTGCCCAGAGCTCTGAGCCTGGAGTCAGGAAGACTTTTCTTCTTGAGTTCAAATCTGGCCTCAGACACTCACTAGTTGTGTGACCCTAGGCAAGTCATTAATCCTGTTTGCCTCAGTTTCCTCATCTGTAAAATGAGCTGAGAAAGAAAATGGCAAACCGCCCCAGTATCTTTGCCAAGAAAACCCAAAATAGGGTCATGAAGTGTTGGACGTGACTAAAACACAACAACAGATGAAAGATGAAAAGGTAGGTTGGAGGCAGGTTGTAAAGAGATTTCAATACCAATCGGAGGAGTCTGCATTTGAGCCTAGAGGCCTCAGAGAACCACTGGAGTCTTTTGAGAGGTTGAATGACTTGGTCAGGCCCATGTTCTAGAAAGATCATTTTGGCAACTGTGCGGAGGACGTACTGGAGAGGGGAGAGACTTGAGCCACGGATCAATTAGGAGGCTGTGCAAAGGTTTAGGTGAGAGGTGGTGACCTCTCTAGGTCCAGCTTAGGGTGGACCCATCCTAGAGAGGTTGCCATGTGAGGAGAGAGAAGGAGATGAACGTGACTGATACTGTGGTAGAGACCATGAGTCTTGGCAACTGATTGGATAGGAAAGACAAGGGAAAGTGAGAATTAAAATAGACAAGCTCCATTTGAGGGTCAAGGATAAGCCACCAGCACAGCAGAGAGGAAAGAGAACAGAAATGGGAACTGGGAGACCTAGGTTCCAGTCCTGTGACCTTAAAGATGTTCTGGAGGTCACCTCTCTCTGGGCTTCTGTTTCTTCATTTGTGAGATGAAATGGTTGGACTTGATCTCAAGTCTTTTCTAGTGCCTACATTCTTGAATTCAAGGATTCAACAATTTGTCAGGGAACTCAATGAGTCTTTTTTTAAAAAAATTTTTAACAAAAATTCATTTGTTGTCTCCCTCCCATTGAAAAGAAAAAGAAAAAATTCAAAACCCCTTTATAACAATTTTTGTTGTGGTTCAATCATTTCAGTTGTGTCTGACTCTTTGTGACTCTTGGTGTTTTCTTGGCAAAGATACTGGAGTGGTTTGTCATTGCCTTCTCCAGCTCATTTAAACAGATGAGGAAACTGAGGCAAACAGGGTTAAGTGACTTGTCCAGGCTCACACAGCTCCTAAGTGTCTGATTTAAGCATAGTCAAAAACAACAAATTCCCATATTGGCCATCTCAAAAAATACATCTCACTCTGAATCTTGGGTCCATCTTGCCTCCCTCCTGACACTGGCACAGGACCACCCATAGCATGCCCACATCAAAGAAAGCTCTGTGTTCTATGAGCAAAGTCGAATTGCAGTAGCTCAAAAGAAATGTGAGATGAGCAAAGCTAGAGATATCTCCCCTCCCAATGTTCATGTCAACTATTTGTGCTTGACTTGGGGTGGAGCCTTCTGAGCACATATTGGTCTGATCAGCCACAGTTGCACAAACTGCACCTTGACCCCAACACAGTGATGTCATTTTGGTTCTCTTCAAGAGCAAAGAACAACCAACCAACCAGAATGCTACATCATCAGTCCTCTGGAATTAGAGTTGGTCATTACCTCGGACAGTTCTTAAATCTATTAAAGTTGTTAATCTTCATGATGTTGTTCCCTTATTTTCTCCCACATTGTGATCAAGATAAAAAAACAACAAATGGGAAGATTTCCTGTTGGGGAAGGGGTATGATGAGACTAGCCCAGCTTCACCCCTGCTCCTGGCTCAGCAAAGCACAAGGCAACATTTTTTGAATTTTAGTCAGGGTTCAACCATAACCCTTTGGTTTGTGCTACAGCTCTACAGCTGGGACTCATCATGTCCCAGGTAGAACAAGTCATATTTCTCTCCACACTTCTTTCCATATTTCCACAGTGGGCATCAACGTCCTGCCAGTCACCCCAGTTTGCAAACTTGAATCATCTTCAGCTCCTCATTCTCACCCTACATATCCAATCAGTTGCCAAAACTTGTCATTTCTTTCTTTCTTTTCTTTTTTCTTCTTTCTGCTAAGCCACTCCCCTAATTCAGGCACACATCACCTGTCTCCTGGACTATTATAAAAGCCTCCTCATTAACTTATCTTCTTCTCACTCCTCACTCCATTCCACCTTACTCTTAGCTACCAAACTGATTTTCTGCAAGCACAGTTCTGATCATATATTTCTTTGCTCAGTAAGCCCCAGTGGAGATATAGGATCAAATATAAACTCCTCCCCTCCACCCTTTATTAATTTAAAGCTCTTCACCACTGGCCCCATCCTTCTATTCCTTCCTTATTACACATTACTAATGTTTACAAACCATATGGTTCAGCCAAACTGGCCTTTTTGTTGCTTCTCACACTTGGCATTCCATCTCCCATGTTCATGTCTTTGCATAGATTATTAGAATGCATTTGCTCTTCACCTTTATCTCCTGGAATCCAATTTTTGCTTTAAGACTCAGCTCAAATGCCAACTTCTGCAAAAGTGCTTTCCTGGTTTCCTCAACTGCTAGGGTCCTTCCCTATACTAACAAGGCTATTTTGTATATAATTACATACATATAATATGTTTAATTTTTACTTGAATCTCTAGCATTCTCTAAGTAAACCATATATCTTTTGCAAGTAGTAATACTTTAGGTTCCTTTTTGCATGTGCTTATTTCTTCCATTTCTTTCTTTTTTCCTTCCCTTTTCTTTCTATCTTTCCTTCTTTCTCCCTCCCTTCCTCCCTCCCTTTCTTTCTTTCTTTCTTCCTCTAAAAATTTTCAGAAACACATTAAGTATTGGTAATGACAATGGATATCTTTGCTTTATCCCTAATCTTATTGGAAAAGCCTCTTGTTTGTCCATTACAAATAAAGCTAGTTCTCAATTTTCAATACATACTGTTTACTATTTTAAAGATAGGTACATTTGGTTCTGTGCATTCTAGTGTGTTAAAAAAAAACCCAAAATTTTATAGAGCTAGAAAAAAATAATAACAAAATTCATCTGGAAGAACAAAAGATCTAGAATATCAAGGGAACTAATGAAAAGAAATGCTAGGGAAGGTGACCTAGCCACACCAGATCTTAAATTGTATTATAAAGCAGCAATCATCAAAACTACTTGGTACTGGCTAAGAAATAGAATAGTGGATCAGTAGAATAGGTTAGAAGACACCAGCTTCTGGGATAAGAACCCACTATTTGACAAAAACTGCTAGGAAAACTGGAAAATAGTATGGCAGAAACTAGGCATAGACCAACATCTTACACTGTATACCAAAATAAAATCAAAATGGGTATATGACTTAGATATAAAGGCTGACACTATAAGCAAACTGGGAGAGTAAGGAATAGTTTACCTCTCAGTTTTACAGAGTACAGAAGAATTTACGACCAAACAATAGAGAGAGAACATTATGAACTGCAAAATGGATAATTTTGATTACATTAAATTGAAAAGTTTTTACACACATAAAGTCAATATAACCAAGATTAGGAGGGAAAAAGAAAACTGGGAAAGAATTTTTATAACCAGTGTCTCTGATAAAGGCCTCATTTCTAAAATATATAGAGAACTTCATCAAATTTATAAGAATACAAATCATTCTCCAATTGATAAATGGTCAAAGGATATGAATAGGCAGTTTTCAGAGGAAGAAATTAAAGCTATCTATAGTCATGTGAAAAATGCTCTAAATCACCATTGATTAAAGAAATGCAAATGATAACAACTCTGAGGCACCACATCACACCTTTCAGATTGGCTAACGTAAGAAAACAGGAAAATTATAAATGCTGGAGAAGATGTTGGAAAATTGGAACACTAATGCATTGTTGGTGGAGTTGTGAACAGATCCAACCATTCTGGAGAGCAATTTGGAACTATGCCCAAAGGGCTATAAAACTATGCATAACCTTTGACCCAGCAATACCACTTCTAGGTCTGTATCCCAAAGAGATCATAAAAATGGGAAAAGGACCTACATGTACAAAAATATTCATTGCAGCTCTTTTTGTGGTGGCAAAAAATTGGAAATTGAGGGGATATCTATCAATTGGGGAATGGCTGAACAAGTTGTGCTATACGAATACAATGGAATACTATTGTGGTATAAGGAATGATGAGCAGGCTCACCTCAGAAAAACCTGGCAAGACTTGTGTGGACTGATACTGAGTGAAGTGAGCAGAACAAGGAGAACTCTGTACACAGTAACAGCCACGTTGTGCGATGGCTAACTTTGATGGACTCATCTCTTAGCAATGAAAGGATCCAAGACAACTCCAAAGGATTCATGATGGAAAATGCTGTCCACATTCAGAACAAGAAATATGGAGTCTGAATGCAGATCAAAGCATATTATTTGTTCTCTCTCTCTTTTTTTCCCTTTTTTTTGGTTTCTTCTTTCTCGTGGTTTTTCCCATTGGTTCTAATTTGTCTTTACAACATGACTAATGTGAAAATAGATTCAATATGAATGTATATGTAAAGCCTAAATCAAATTGCATGCTGTTTTGGGGTGAAGGGAGGAGAGAAATGGGGAGAAAATTTGGAACTCAAAATCTTATGGATGTGTATGTTGGAAACTAAAAATAAATTTAAAAAACCCAATAACATAACTGAGTGTGATATATTTGTCAAAAGGCTTTTGTGTAGCTGTTGACATGATAGTATAATTTTTATTGTTTTTGTTATTCATATTATGTTTATACTTTTCCTAATGTTGAACCAATCCTGCATTTCTGGTATAAATCTGAGCTGATTCTCATGAGTAATTAAAAAAAATATGTTGCTACAGCTTCTTTGCCATTTTTGCACCAGTATTCATTAGTGAAATTGTCAACAGTTTTCTTTCTGTTTTATCTCTTGACTTCCTTGCGGACTTTTTCTTGGCCTCCTCCTACTGGAACTGCTCCTCCTCTGTGTTTTATTCCTCTATTAACACATCATTTCCTTGAGGGCAGGGACTGTCCTGCTTGTTTGTGTCCCCAGCACTTAGCCCAGAGTCTGGTATACAGTAAATGCTTACTACTAGTCTTATCATTTATTCATTTATTCACTCATTTATTCTGATGTGCCCACATTATGAGAACTAATAAGTTTTTCTCCTTCTCCATTTCTTCCACAGTGCATTCCTTTTCTTCCCTTTTCTTTTTTCTCTTAAATCAAACAAAATATCAAAATTCCCTGAGTTTGCCTTTCTTTGTTCCATCTTTGGTTCTTGAAGATAATGGATTTTGAAGGGACAATGGTTTTTTCCCCCTTATTAGAATATAAACACTTGATCATCATTTTGCTCCTTCTAATTGTTCGAATATGGTTACCTTTCTAGATTTCTCCTGTCTCCTGCATTTGTATCTTAAAGATTTTACTCAGCTCTGTTTTTGTCAACAGGAATGCTTGAAAATCATGTATTTTAGTAAAATTCCATTTTTTTTCTCTTACAGAATTATATAATCAGTTTTCTAGGATGTTATTTTTGGCTATAAGTTTTTTTCTTTTTCCTTTTTGTGTATGATATTACAGGATTTCTTTTCCTTTGTACTAGTTTCTGCTAGGCCTTCTGTGATTCTGACTGTAATTCCTTTGTATTTAATCTCTTTCTTCCTGGTTGCCTGAAGTATTTTTTTTCCTTTGGTCAGAAAACTCTGGATTTTGGCTATAATATTCCTGGGTATGGTCAATTTGGGTTTTCTTTTAGGAGGCAACCTATAGTGTCTTTCTATTTTTATTTTCTCCTCTGTCTCTAATAATTCTAGATAGTTTTCTTTTTATCATGTCTTGAAATATGGTATATAGAGTTTTTTTGGGGGGGACTGGTCATGGTTTTCAGGACATAGTGATTCTTAAATTTTCTTCTTTGTACAGTTTTTCCAGATCAGTTGGTTTTGATAGTAGATTTTCACTTATTCACTATTTTTTCAATCTTTCAATTTTGTTTTAATATTGCTTATTTCTTTCTTGAATCATTTTTTTTTTCTGCTTGCTCCTTCCATTCCATTTTTTAGGATATTGACAATAGGGTAAGATTGTCTATTTTTTGCTCTAAGCTACTTCTCTTTCCAAGTGCTTTAAATTTCATTTTTCAAATCTCATTTCATCTATTCTTTCATTTCTTCCATCTATTCATGGAGTCTTTGTGACCAATCTATTCTTTTTTTCTGAGTTCTACTTATGGTGTTATTTTCTTCCTCTTGGAAGAATCTTGGGATTCTTTCAACCTATAATATTTCTTCATTATAGGAGAACAGTCTCTCTTCTCACCCCACCCCCCCTTTTGCTTATGTTAATACTTCAGTTCTTGTATTAGGACTTTGAGTACCTGAAGTGGGGTGGTGGCTGGATTGTATTTTCTGAGTTCTATAGTCAGCGCTATCCAAAGTCCCTTTTCTCCATTCACACAGCATCAGCCCCAAGAGAATTACCAAAAAGAAGAAAAAAAGACTTTGGAACTTGCTTTAAGCCTATATGGAGAGCAAAAAAAAATTTTTTTTGTGATCTGCAGATAGGATGTTCTGTTTGTGTTTTTGCCAATGCCATTTGCATGTATGCAAAATTAAGCTGGTCTCTAACTTAAAGGGGAAAGTGAAAAAGGCTAGAGGAAACCATTTCTACTCTCATGTGAAAGCACCTATATCTAGTCAGACCTAGATCAATGTTTCTTTCTTTCTTTTTCTTTCTTTCTTTCTTTGAGGCAATTGGGGTTAAGTGACTTGCCCAGGGTCACACAGCCAGTAAGTGTCAAGTGCCTGGTCTGAGACTGGATTTAAACTCAGGTCCTCCTGACTACAGGGCGGTGCTCTATCCACTGTGCCATCTAGCTGCCCCTAACCATGTTTCTTTACCCTGGCTATTTTCTATCCTGCCACCCCATACTTAAACCACTTTCCTCTTTCACTATAAGAACTATAATAAGATCCATATTACCATTGCTTCTAGAAAGGGCATACCAATCAATTGTCCTATTTTTCATGCTTCATTTCTGCGACATCCCAGACCAAAACAACTTTCTTTGATTCCGGCCCCCCTCTCTTGTACCTGTGTTGTCTCCTCTTCTAAAATGAAGGCTTTTTTAACCCAACATCTGATAAATCCTCAAACATAAATTACCTGTTTAATGGAGGACTGGCCAATAAGCCCAGTCTTTTTGAGTATGCATAGAGTGACAGTGATGCAATTCCCTATCTGGAAGAGGTTGTGGAGCCCACTTCTGGGAGAGTCTTGCTGATGGAATGAAAATGTCTCAGTCTGCTAACAATGTGAAGTGGAAGAGCCTTGTTGATTGGCTGGGGATTCATTCTAAAGGTCTAGCCAAGCAGACCCTCCTTCTCTTCCCTCTTGGTTTGACCTCTTCTCTTCCACTGACTTTTTTCTGTCAGGCAGTATTCGGTGAGAGACAAAGCTGTAAGGGGAAAGGCCTTGGGCCTCCTCCCCCTCTGAAGCCAACATATGACCCATGAATGGAGGCTTCTTCTTTTCTTGTCTCGACATTTGTTCTTTCATTTTAGGTGAAGGAAGTGGTTGGCTTCACTCTAAGTTTTGAAAGCTCAAGAGAATAGGCCACATAAGAGTTTAGAGCCTTGGAATCTGGGAGTCTAGGAGCTGAGTTCATGCCAGGTTTTGCAGCCAGCCCTGCATTTTGAGGGAGAGCTCCAGTCCAGAGGTAGTTGAGATCAGGATTCCTACTTCAGGAATGCTGCATTTGAATATGAATTTGGCGAGACCAATGCTATATAGTAACTGAACTATGTAGCTTTGGTCTCCCTCTGAACCCACTGTCCTCAGAGACCGAAGAGGGGTAGAGGAGAGTGTGCTCCTAAGACGCTGAGTGGAAATGTTTGTACTTCTGTTCTTGCTGTTCTTTGAATTAAACATCCTTTTGTAAAAGCTAATTGATGTTAATTGGTTAAGTGGAACTGGGGTGCTAGTCACTGGCTAACAGTGGGGGAACCTTATTCAGAATGAGGGTTCTAGCTGATGGTATTAGAGAAAGACATCTCAATCCCTCAGGTACCCCTAGAATCCTGAGGGACAGAAGTAATTGGCTTCACTCTGGGATAGTAAACCTAGAGAATACTTGCTTCATCTGGAAAATAATTCCCTACTTGATAAGAACTGCTGGAAAGCAGTCTGGTAGTAATTAGGCTTTTATTAACACAATCACAACAAATTCAAAATGTATATTTGACCAAAATATTAAAGTTTCTCCAATAAAAAATAGAAAATAAACATTTTTTTTTCAGAGATGAAGTAGGTAATTCTGATTACACGAGATTGAAAAGCTTTTGCACTAATAAAATTGACAAGTCTAGGATGAGAAGGAAGGTAGTTGAGGGGAAAAAATCTTTGCATCAAATATCTTGGAAAAAGGGTTTGATATCTAAGAAATGTAGACAACTCATAGAAAAATATAAGAACAAAAGCCATTCCCACTAGAAAAGTGGTAAATGTATACATATATGCGTATATATATATATATATATGAACAAACACTTCTCAAAAGAAAAATTGAAAAGTAATAATACCTATATTAAAGAATGTTCCAAATCACTAATAATAAGAGAAGTGCAAATCAAAACAACCCTGAGAACTGATACAAAGTAAAGTGAGCAGAACCAGGAAAACATTGTACACAGCAACAGCAACAGTGTAAGGATGATCAACCGTGACTTGGCTCATCTCAGCAATACAATGATCCAAGACAATTCCAAAGGACCCACAATGAAAAATGCTATCCAGAGAGACAACTGACAAACTCTGTATGCAGATGGAGCATACTTCTTTTCACTTTCTTTATTTTTCTTGTTTTAGTGCGTTTTTTCTCTTGCAACATTGTTAATATGGAAATATGTTTTGCATGTCTTCATATGTCATGTATAATTGGTAACACATTGTTTGCCTTCTCAGCGGTAGTGGAGGGGCAGGAGAGAGGGACAGAACTTAAAACTCAAAGTTTTAAAAAATGAATGTGAAAATTTGTTTTATATGCAATTGTGAAATATTTGATGAAATAAACAAAAATATATTTAAAAAAAACAACCCTGAGTTTTCCCCTCATATGCAGCAAATTGACAATGATAAAAGATAGGAAGAGTCAATTTTAGAAAGGTTATGGAAAAGCATGCATTGTTGCAGGAGATGTGAATTGGTACAACTATTCTGGAAAATAATTTAGAATTATGCAAATAAAGTCAATAAATTAATGCCCATATCCTTTGACCCAAAGATTCCACTAGTAGGTGCATACACCAAGAAAGTCATTGGCAAAAAGAAAGCTCCCACATATCCCCCAAACAGCAGCACTTTTTGTGGTAGCAAAGAATTGGAAACAAAATAAATACCAATCAACTGGGGAAGGGTTAAACAAATTGTGGTTCATGGATATAATGGAATATTACTATGCTATAAAAAATGAAGAACATAATTAATACAGAGAAGTATAGAAAGACATATGTGAATGAATGCAAAGTGAAGTAAATAGAAACAGGAAAATAATAGGCACAATGACCATAACACTATAAATGGAAAGAATAGCTATCACAAACTATTTGAAATAATAAAAAACAAGCTTGGTCCCAATGGAGACAAATAAGAAGACCCCTCCTTCCATTAGAGAGGTAGAGATCCATGAGAATGAAACTCTACATATGATATCAGATTTTTTCAATGTGTTAATTGGTTTTGCTGATTATTTTTCTCTTATTCTTTTTTAAAAAAATATTTGTTATAAAGGATGGTTCTCTGGGAAGTGGGGAGGGACACGGGGAAATGTAGGTAATGTAAAAACTAAAACATCAATAAAATCTATTAAAATTTTAAAAAAAATATAAATTCCCTGAGAACACGGACTATCTTGCTTTTGTATTTGTATTCCCAGAACTTAGAACGTTTGCTGGCATACAGCAAATACTTAATAAAGTCTTTTTCATTCATTCAGTGAAATGTTCTTTTAAATAATGGAGGAAATGCTTCAAGGAAAAATAAAAAAAGAAAAGTTATAAATAGATTGTTGTTGTTTTTCAGTCGTGTCTGACTCTTCATGATCCCATTAGGAGTTTTCTTGGCAAAGATACTACGGTGGTTTGTCATTTCCTTCTCCAGATTATTTTGCACATGAGGAAACTGAGGCCAACAGGATTAAGTGACTTACCCAGGATCAAACAGCTAGTAAGTATCTGAGGCCGGATTTGAATGCAGGAAAATGAGTCTTCCTGATTTTAGGCCTGGCACTCTATCCACTGTGTCACCTAGTTGCGCTATAAACAGATAGAGGGGAATTATTATTTGTGCTAAAACGGTGAAGGGTGAGAGTCTGACAAAAAGGTGGAAGTAGAGAAGGACCCCCGAGCATTTGAGGCTATGCAATAGATATGAGTCTATTTCTGCATGCACAAGAGCCAGACTGTTTCTGGAGGGAGCAGATTTTTGCACTCCAAGGCATAATAATGTGGATTCCTTCTCACCAGGTGAGAAGCCATCTAGTGATGGGTAGAGGAAAAAGAGAACAGTAGTAGTTGGTGATTCCCTACTGAAGGGGACCAGGGCAGCTATTGGACAACCTGACATACAAGCGATGGAGAAATCAGCTGCTTTCCAGTTTCAAAGGAAGAAACTAAAGCTATCTATAGTCATATGAAAAAATGTTCTAAATCACTATTGATTAGAGAAATGCAAATCAAAACGACTCTGAGGTACCACATCACACCTATCAGATTGGCTAACATGACAAAACAGGACAATGATATATGTTGGAGAAGATGTGGGAAAATTGAAACACTAATGCATTGTTGGTGGAGTTGTGAAATGATCCAACCATTCTGGAGAGCAATTTGGAACTATGCCCAAAGGGCTATAAAATTGTATATACCCTTTGACCCAGAAATATCACTTCTAGGTTTGTATCCCAAAGAGATCTTTAAAAATGGGAAAAGGACCCTTTTTGTGGTGGCAAAGAATTGGAAATTGAAGGGACATGCATCAATTGGGGAATGGCTGGACAAGTTCTGGTACACGAATGTAATGGAATACTACTGTGCTATAAGAAATGATGAGCAGGCAGATTTCAGAAAAACCTGGAAAGACTTATATGAACTGATCCTGAGTGAAATGAGCAGAACCAGGAGAACATTGTACATAGTAACAGCCACATTGCGCAATGACTGACTTTGATAGAATCATCTCTTCTCAGCAATGCAAGAATCTAAGACAACTCTAAAAGACTCATGATGGAAAATGCTACTCACATCCAGAGTAAGAACTATGGAGTCTGAATGCAGATGGAAGCATACTATTTGCTCCCCTTTTCCTTTGTTGTTTTGTTCTATTGCTTCATTCTCATGATTCCTCCCATTAGTTCTAATTGTTTTTTACATCATGACTAGTGGGAAAATATGTTTAAGATGAATGTATAAGTAGAGCCTATATCAGATTGCATGCTGTCTTGGTAGGGGGAGGAGGAGGGGGAGAAAATTTAAAACTCAAAATCTTATGGAAGTGAATGCTGAAAACTAAAAATAAATTAATTATTAGTTTAAAAAAAGAAATTAACTGCCTTCTGAGGGCATATATCTAGGATATAAGGTAAAGTCTTCTGAAAACTGGCATATATGATCATCATTACTCATTTCTGGTGATTCATATGAGGGCAAATAACACCGCCAGAAGGAACCTAGGTAGCATTGCTAAGAATTATGAAGTTCTAAGCAAAAAACAAAACAAAACAGAACAAACAAACAAAAAACCTTAAAACCTTAGGGATACAAATCAATTGATTGAAGTAGAAGATTCAGAATGGAAAGGCTGATTTGGGAAGGGAAAAACTAAGAAGATGGTTTCTGAATCCGATCTGGAGTTCTGTACCACAGCTTAAAATATGGGAATGATGGACTTAATCCACTTGGCATGTACCTAACAAAGACCAGACAAATTTGTCTAAAGACAAATTGTAAATGTAGTCAAAGGGGTTTTAAATTGAAGAGAAAGGAGGTGGGAAAAAACTGCCCATGTAGATCTGGCAACCCAGAGAGTTACATAACAAGGGAGTGAGACTAGAAGAAGAGACAATATCCTCAGTAAATCATAAGAGACAATATCCAAGAAAAAAGTTATATATCATATGTGTGTGTGTGTGTGTGTACACAGACAGACAGACAGACACACACACACAAATGGAGGCAATGTAGTATAGAGGAAATAATGCTAGATTTGGATTTAGAAGACCAAGGTTCAAATCCTGACTATGCTATTTTCTTCCCGTGTGACCTTGGGCTGGTCATTTTATCTCCATGGGCCTCAGTGTCCTCAGCTGTAAAATGAGGGGGTGGACTAGATGGCCTAGATAAACCCTTCTGGCTCTAAATTTGTGATCCTATGAAATATGCAAAGTATTGGTAATGAGGGCAGCCGAGTGGCTCAGTGGATAGAGTGCCTGTAGGGCCTAGAGTCTCAGACTCATCTTTGCCAATTCAAATCTGGCCTCAGACACTTGCTAGTTGTATGACCCTGGGCAGGTCACTTAACCCTGTTTGCATCAGTTTCCTCATATGTAAAATGAGCTGGAGAAGGAAATGTCAAACCATTCTAGCATCTCTGCCAAGAAAACCCCAAAGGGGGTCATACAAAGTCAGACATGCAAAGGATATGAACAGACAGTTGTCAGATGAAGAAATTAAAGCCATCTATAGTCATATGAAAAAATGCTCTAAATCACTATTGATTAGAGAAATGCAAATCAAAACAACTCTGAGGTACCACATCACACTTATCAGAATGGCCAACATGACAAAACAGGAAAATGATAAATGTTGGAGAAGATGTGGGAAAATTGGAACACTAATGCATTGTTGGTGGAGTGGTGAAATGATCCAACCATTTTGGAGAGCAATTTGGAACTATGCCCAAAGGGCTATAAAAATGTGCATACCCTTTGACCCAGCAATAGCACTTCTAGGGCTATATCCCAAAGAGATCACACAAACGGGGAAAGGACCTACATGTACAAAAATATTCATAGCAGCTCTTTTTGTGGTGGCAAAGAATTGGAAATTGAGAGGATGCCTATCAATTGGGGAATGGCTGAGCAAGTTGTGGTATATGAATGTGATGAAATACTATTGTACTATAAGAAATGATGAACAGGCTGACTTCAAAAAAACCTGGAAAAACTTGTATGGTCTGATGCTAAGTGAAGTGAGCAGAACCAAGAGAACGTTGTACATGATAACAGCCACGTTGTGTGATGACTAATATTGATAAACTTAACCCTTCCTGGCAATACAAGGGTTTAAGACATCTCCAGAGGCCTTGAGATGGAAAATGCTATCCACATCCAAAGAAAGAATTATGGAAGTTGAATTGCTATTTTTTTTCCTCTTCTGTTGAGTTTTGTTTCCTCTTCCTGATGGTTCCTCCTATTGGTTTTAATTTTTACTTACAACATCACTAATGTGAAAATGTTTAATATAAATGTAAATGTATAACCTATATCAGATTATGCGCAGTCTTAGGGAGGGTGGTGGGGAGGAAGGGGGAGAAAAATTTTAAACTCAAAAGCATATGGAACTGATTATTGATAAATCAAAATAAATTAATAAAAAAAGCAAAAAAATTAAATTAAATTAAAAACAAAAAAAGTCAGACATGACTGAAAACCAGCTGAACAATCGTTAATAAACGAAGTTTACTACAGAATCTAGCTGGAGGAGGAAGCATTTGGAAGTTCACACCATCCTGGACTTCATGGACAGTAAATACTGTGGCCTCTCCCAGTGATTGACTGGTTTCTCCCAGAACCTCCATTTCAGAGGACACCCAGGCCAGTCATATCTTCATTTGTCTCTGAGCTGCAAACCTGACTTCTAAGACTTCTCTACAATACCTCAGAAACTTTTCCATCTGGGAAGCTCACGTCCTCCCATCTTTCTGCTTTCTTTTATATATTGTCTGTTCTCTTTATAATGTAAGCTCAAGGGCTCACGGTCTTTCTTTCTGCTTGTATTTTTGTTCCCAGCACTTAGCACAACGCCTGGCATATAGTAAGCACTTAATAAATGCTTGTTTGATTTGTCAACTACCTAGATAGCTGCAATGCCTAGTAATATAGAAAGGCATAGAAAGGAGAAAGGAGAGTGCTAGACTTGGAGTCAGGAAGACCTGGGTTCACATTCTGTCTCCAACACTTATCAATTGTGTGACCACAGACAAATCTAGTTTTTATTTAAACCTCTCTGCACCTGTTTCTCATCCACAAAATGGAAAGCCTCACAGGGCTATTGTGAGCATCCAAAGACATCATGCATATAAAACACTTTATGAATCTTAAAGCGATCTAGAAATGTCATTTGTCGTCATGATTGTTGTCGGCAATAGGAGTAATATATGATATGTGTATTGGAGTAATCAAGCAAACTGTTGTGAGAGGTCAGAGAGTAAAAGTCATTACCAACAAAGGGAAACCTTCATTTCTTGGAGGAGGTAGCCAGAGCCCCGCTAATTTTGTGGTGATAGGTTTTAAAGAATTGGTTTTCTCTTTAGGAAAGTACACCAGAGGTCACTAGGAAATACAAGGTAAGTAGCCTCCGGCCCCACAAAGGGTGGGGGCCAATGAGGCTTTGCCCTCCTCCTCTCAGCTTGGCAAGATGTGGAGGGATGCAGATTGACCTGCCAGGAAGACGTGCAGGAGCCTGCTAACACCACCAACATGAAATTCTGATGAAGAGTCAATGTACAATTCCCCGTGCCTCACTTTTACCCTCTCTGGTAGACTGTCCAATCTGAGGAACACAGAGTTTCTTTAATCATTGGTCGGCTGCCTGCCCTTCAAGTCATCAGTCAGTGATAACCAATTTTCCTGGACTTTAGCCTAGGGAATATATTCATAAAGGCAAGTCTGCTGGGTTGGAGTGGGGGTGCTGTGCAGTTAGAATAGGAAGGAGGAGGAATTCCAAAGGTAATGATGGATTGTAGATTGTTCTTTGGGATCATTCTTATCGACTATGCCAGAGGATGGTTTAGACTTGACTACTCCTCGGACGTTTCCTGGGGTGCAGTGCTACTGGCGTAGGACCTGTGCTGATCACCCAGGTAGCTAATAGAATCCAACCGACCCCAAAGCCAAGTTCCCTTTGGACTTACCTAGGGGAGGAGCTGAGAGGGGGAACAACACAGAGTATAACCCTTAGCTCAAGGACTCCACAGCTTGGTTAGGCCATGCCTGGTTTCTGGCTGTTTTTTATGGAGCCACTGGTTTTTGATGACCTCAAGATGTGAGGCCACCCAGTTGTTCAGAGGGGTGAGGGGTTGTCTTCCCCTGCTCACTGGCCCCTTTGCCTGGCTCCTTGTCCCCTGGGTTTCTGTAAGCTCAGCAAGGGGCTCCCTAGACCTGACCCAGAGGCAGCTGAGCCATCTGATTTCCATTAGGTCTTAAGCCTGAGGTTAAGGTGCTAAAAAACAGACCAAGTTGAATGTCAAGGCCAGAGGAATTCCCTGCAAATAAATTTCAGCCACAGCTAGAGTATCCCTCAAGCCTGCCATGTGGGAGTCTCCTGCCTTCTGTGTCTTTGGAGCTGCTTGATAATTCAAAACACTGCTCTGCTGTGGGCCGGTCCTGATGGGGCCAGGATCCAGCTGACCTCCTTGAGCTCGGCTTCCATCTACTGCTTGCCGCCTATTCCCCCTCACTCCAAGGAAACAGAAACAGCTCAAGCTTTGGAGAGCCTGTTTCCTGCCACATAGAGGAAGGAACTTTGGATAAAGCCTTCTCAGGATACCAGATGAATCCTTCAGCCCTGAGAGATATCTGAGGCAAATGTCCAGAAGGTGTGAATGTTTGCTGGTCTTCATCTCTTAACCTGGCATGTTATTCCTGGAAGGCGCCTTAGATATAATAATGATTATTATTATTATTATTTAGCAAATAGCAACTATTATTACTAGTAGAATGTCCCAAAGTCATCTCAAAATTAACATGTCCAAAATAGAACTTGTCTTTTCTCCCAAGTCCTCCCTCTTTTCTCAACTCTGCTATTTTGGTTTTTGTTGGGGATTATTTTGTTGGGGACACCACCATCCTTGCAGGCA
The DNA here is from genome assembly GCF_900497805.2 of Vombatus ursinus. Classification (NCBI taxonomy): domain Eukaryota; kingdom Metazoa; phylum Chordata; class Mammalia; order Diprotodontia; family Vombatidae; genus Vombatus; species Vombatus ursinus. The sequence goes on from NW_020954563.1 coordinate 10,702,476, forward strand.
CCTGGGTTCACAACCTCAGAATCATGGATAATCAGTCGCCAAGGCCATTCCTTTCTCTACTTGCCTAGCCACTGCCTTAAAGGTACTCATTACCTTTTGTCTAGACCAGGGTGGGGAACCTTTGGCCTCAAGGCCACATGTGGCCTTCTAGGTCCTCAAGTGTCCTCTTAACTGAGTCCAAGTTTTACAGAACAAATCCTTTTATTAAGGGGATTTGTTCTGTGAAGTTTGGAGTCAGTCAAAAGGCCACACTTGACGACCTAGACGGCCACATGTGGCCTCGAGGCTGAAGGTTCCTCACCCCTGATGGAGACTCTTGCAATGGTCTCCTAATTAGTCTTCCTGCCTCCCTTCTCCAATCCATCTTCCACACGGCTGCCAAAGGGATATTCTTAGAGCACAGATTTGTCCATACCACTTCCTTGATCAACAGATTCCAGAGACTCTCTATTACCTCTGGGATCAAATAAAAAGGCTTTTGTTTAGCATTTAAAGTCCATCACAAACTGACTACAACCTGATGTTCCATCCTTATTCTATATGTGATCCTACTGAGCCCAGTGGTCCAGCTGACCTGGCCCAGGTTTTCCTCCCACATGATATTTCATCTCCCACCTCTGGCTTTTTGTACAGGTTGTTGTTTTTGGTGCCACAGAAGTGCTACCTTTTCATATCTTCTTCTTAGAAGCCCTACTTTCCTTCCAACCTCAACTTCAACATGAAATTTTTCCTGGTTACCTCAGCTGCTATTGCTTCCCCTTGAAAAACACCTTGTATTTATCTTATATCTACTTAAGATGAGTACAAACTGTCTCCACCAATAGAATGTGAGTTCCCTGAGGGCAGGAATAGCTTTATTTTTGTCTTTGTATCCCTAGCATCTGACCAGGGGTGGGCTACTTGTGGCTTTCTAAATCCTTGGGTGAAGCCTTTTGAATGAGTTCAAATTTTACAGAACAAATCCTTTTCTGTGAAGTTTGGATTCAGTCAAAGGGCCACACTTGAGGACCTAGATGCCACTTGTGGCCTTGAGGTGGCAGGTTCCCCACCCCTGATAGGCTATGCCTAACACAAAGTATGTATTTAATAAATGCTTATGGAATGATTGATTGGATGTTGTTCTGGGTTGGGTCTAATTTCCCAAGTAGTTTAGGTTCCATAGTGGAACAGAATAAGACACTCAGAGGTCATTCAACAGTTTATTTATTTATTTATTTTATTATTATTTTTATTTTTTAGGCTTTGCGGTTAAGTGACTTGCCCAGGGTCACACAGCTAGTAAGTGTGTCAAGTGTTTGGTCTGAGGCCGGATTTGAACTCAGGTCCTCCTGACTCCAGGGCCGGTGCTCTATGCACTGCGCCACCTAGCTGCCCCCATTCAACAGTTTAAAAAGGAGATTTTACTTAGTCATAGCAGGAGAAGGATATTCAACAAGAATGAGGACACACTGAGCTGGTTCAGCTGAGGGAGGCTCCCATCTGGAACAAGCATCTGAGAGCTAGCCCCATTTCACCCCTCCATGGTTGATTTGTACTCAGGTGATAAGGAAGGGAAGTCAACTAGCCCTTGGCTTATCTAACCAAGTCTAGAAGAATGTCTCAATAATCTTTAAAAAACAAACAAACAAACAAAACCAACTAGCTTAAGCTGCTTAGGAGGGGTTAAGATTTTGTTCCTACCACGGATTTTTAAAAAAAATTAATTTAATTTTCAGTTCCATATTCTCTTCCTCCCCCTCCCTCTTCTCTTCTCCTCCCCCAGCCATTGAGATGGTAAGAAATATGATACCCATCATACATATACATCATGCAAAACATGTTTCCACATTAGCCATCTTCAAAATGGAAAAAAGAAAACTAATAAAAGGAAAAAAATGCACTTTGAGTCCATCAATTCTGGAGGTAGATGGCATTTTATGAGTCCACCTCCAGATTGAGAACTGCTTCCCAGGATCCGGAAAGTCACTCCTTCTTCCTCAGGGCAACTAGCTGCTGGGCTAGTTGCAAAACTTTGTCTAGAACTGTGAGTCATTGAGGTGCCCTCTGTACCCCAGAATGCTGGGATGCCAATGCACCTTATAGACCGTTTGTGGTCACAAGGTCATCAAGGCTTCTTGCCCTCCATCTAAAACAAACAAAAACAACAAAACAACAAAAGCAGATCTATAGCCCATTTCTCAGACCTCATGGCCTCAGAGATAAGAAAGCCCCTATAGCATCACCAGATGTTATAAGCAAAAGAGTCACTGAACGAGGCCAAAAATGTCTGAACATAAAGAAAATTTCTTTATGTCTCACATCTAGGGTCTCCCAAAAAAGGTTTAACAGGCTCCCTTCCAATGTATGAGATACCCAATGACCTGTGTTCAAATCTAGCCTCAGATACTTACTAGCTGTGTGACCTTAGGCAAATCACTTGAACTCTATTTGACTCAGTTTCTTTAACTGTAAAATGGGGATAATAATAGCAGCTATCTTCTAGGGTTGTTGTGAGGATCAAATGAGATAATATTTATAAACCACTTAACACAGTGCCTGACACATGGTAGGTGCTCAATAAATATTTCTTTCCTTCCTTCCAATGTATAAAATAGGTATCTGATATAGGCAATTGTTTATTGCCTTTATCAGAAAAGAAAATTTTGAAACATGAAAGACTCATAAGCACACATTAACAAATACATAGAACAGAAAACTAAATAGTCTATCACCAACATTATACTCCCCCACAAGGTAAGGAAAGGCACTTTGTGGGATTAATGAAGAGATATTTCACTTTCACCTCAGGTCTTCACTGTCAGAGTAATTCTTAAGGTACAAGTGTTCTGGTCAACCAAGGCATGGCTCAGGCTTTCTTAACCCTTCTACCTCCAGACTGTATGTCCTCCCAGTGCTAATGTTCCCTTCCTCGGAGAAGCATGCTATCATGTCAACCTCCCCCAGACAGCCAACACCAACTCAGGAGCTCAGGAACCCTGGAACTCTTGAGATAGCTGCCAAAGCTGGAAATGTCCATTTCTCAGGATCATCGGTTGCTGATTATAGTTCAGTGCTCAGGGAAGAAACACAGAGGCAGAAGAAAGTTGCTGGAGAGTTAAAGTCTGGTCTCAGAATTACCTGAGTGAGCATATGTTGATCAACATTGCCATGTACTTATACTGTAGGTCACCATTGCCATTGGTAGCAGAAGATAGAGAAATTCCACTCCACTCCCCCATTCCTTGCTGGAGGTCCAAGGGATAGGCTATGCTGAGAGAGTCCCAAAGGGCTGCCCCAAGAGAGATGGAGATTTTCTCCTTGCTCCTCCTACAGCCAACTGAGTGGGGAGGTTCTTCCTGAAAAGTCCATCCCCTGGTTTTAGAAAACCCTGGGAAGATTTGTATGAACTGATGCAAAGTGAAAGAAACAGAACAAGGAGAACAATTTATGTAGTGACAGTAATACTGTTAAGACAGCTTTGAAAGGTTTAGGAATGCTGATAAATACAGTGGAACCAACCGTGGTTCCAGAAGACTCATGATGAAACATGCTTTCTACCTCCAGAGAAGGGATGGATTCAGGGTGCAGTATGAAACATAACTTTTTTTGGACATGTTTGATGCGAGAATTTGTTTGTTGTTTATACATATTTTTATTAAATGTATAATATACATATGATATAATATGTTTATGTTTTTGTAATAATTTTTATAATAATAATTTTTCTTGCTTTCTCAATGTGTAGGGGAAGAGAGAGGCGGGAGGGAAAGGATTCAGAACTGAAAATAAAATTGAATAAAAAAAATTACTTTAAGTCCATCCCTCTTGACATTGAGTGGCTAGTCCTGTTTGACACAGATCCCAATTATGGAGGTAGAGGACTGCTCCATCATCTCAGCAAAGTACAGAGCGCTTGTCTCAGCAAGAGGTCAATGAGCACGTCCATCTTCATAAAGCTGGAAATCGTGCCTAACTCCAACGTCACTCCTGCTGAAATCATCATTATCAGAGGTGTAACTAGAGATTCTGGCTCTGGGGGGCAAGCACCACTAACTTGCTTACGCAGCATAAAAGTTGTGTTAAGTTAACTGTTCAAGACAAATTCAGTTGAGGAAGGTGGAAGTAGGGGGAAAGGAGGGGAACTCTGGGGAAAGCCTTCGGACCTCTGTTCAGAAGGCTCTATGGCAGGGAGAAAGCCTAGAAAACAGTGAAGGCTATGGGGGAGGGGAAACTGCTGGAAGAGGGAAGGTGGGTCTAGGATAGGGCACTATTCACTTGGCATATGGTTGCTGGAGGGAGAAAAGCACCATCAAACAGGTTTCCACTTCATTTTTATTTATTTACACATTTTAATTTTATTTTTATTGACATCTTTTATTGTTCTATCCCTTTCATTTACAAAAATATTTTTATTTTTAGTTCCAAATTCTCTCCCTCCCTCTAACCCTTCTGCCACCCACTGAAAAGACAAGAAATAGGACAATCATCATATATAAATGAAGTCATGCAAAACATATTTCTACATTAGCCATGCATCCCCTTCATTTTTGAATGTTTCTCCCTGCCTCTCCTACCCAGCAAACGATTCCTCATAACAAAGAATAAAAACAAAAGAGAAAAAATAAGACAAACCAACCAACAGATTAACGAATAGATCTGATGGCATATGTGAGATTTCACACCCGTTGTCTTCCACTTTTGCAAAGAAGGGAGGGAAGTACATTTTCTCAACTCTCCTCCAGGGACAAAGTTTATCATTATAATTACACAGTGTTCAGTATCTTTCTTTGTTGTTCTTTCTGTTTCCATAATTGTAGTCATTTATATTGTTTTGTTGGTTCTGCTTACTTCATTTTGTATCAGTTCACATAAGTCTTCCCATGTTTATCTATAGTCTTTGTATTCATAATTTCTTGTAACACAATAAATTCACTGTGTTCAGGTACCATAATTTGTTTAACCAATCAATGGGAACCTACTTTGTTTCCAGTTTTTTCAGCTTTTTGTTGTAATTAGTTATTCTTGCTACCTAGGTGCTAAGCTTGGTTATTTTTTTAACAGCTGAATGAATAGAAGAGTGTCAGTGCCCTTTAAATTTGGTTACCCTGAAGCAAAGTCCAGTTTACCTTACCCTAGTTACAGCCCTAACAACAACCACAACCACAACAGAACAGCAGACGTTTATACAGTGACTTAAGGTTTTCAAAGTGTTTTGTCATGTTTATATGCTATCTCATTTGAGCCTCATAAAAACCTTGTGAGGTAAGTACTCACGCTATTTTCAGATGACGTGATTTTGAGAATTGTTTATTCCAGTGGTTCTCAACCTTTTTTTTAGTTTGAAGACTCCTATTAAATGTCACACCATTTCTGCTTCCCTCCCCCATCCATGATACTTGTTACAGTATCAGTAGCCATTTAATTCAGAAAATACATAATAATAACAATTTTGTAATGCTTTCAAATTAATTTGTATTTTATTCATGACAATAGCATCGAGATATGTTAGTAAAATAGCTCTATACATACATGACATATTATTTATTCAATTTGTAGAAGATATGTTTGCCTATTTATGGATTTACAGATCTCTAAGAACAACCCTGAGACTCCACAGGACTCTTTGGGCCACAAACTGGGGTCCACTGATTTGGTCTAAACTCCTTTTTTTTAAAGAAGAAGAAACTGAGGCCTAGAGAGAAGTGACTTTCTCAAGATCATGCAATGACTCAGGGACCAGGATTAGAGTGCAGGTTTCTTAATTCCTTGCTGCTAGCTCCAAGGCTGGAGAAAGCAGTGTGGTTTAGTAAAAAGACTTCTGGGTGAAGTTAGAAGACTTGGGTTTGAATCCAGTCTCTTCTACTTATAACTTATGTACTAGCAGAAGTTGTTATCCTATTAGTTCAGGTTTGATGTTGGCATTCCTAGCTCATTCAATAATAGTTAATAAAAGGAGGTTTATTTAGCCATAGAATAGAATGGATATTCAACAAGAACACTCCCGTACTTAGCTGGGGTAGACCAAATCCCCTCATCACCTTATGAAAACACCTTGTGAAGGAAGGAGTGGTGAAGAGTGAGCATCAAGATGAACCTCACTCTTAACTAAAATGGGAAAAGGAGGCTTGAACACACACACATACATGCACACACACACACACACACACACACACACAAATGGATGTGTAGAAATGCATCAAATTCAAAAGGGAAATGAGCAAGGATGGGCAGAGGGTTTTAAGAGGGAGGAATGGTCCAAGCCAAAAAGGAAATAGTCACAAGCAAAACACAACTCCTGATCCTGAAGGGGAGATTAAGGGGAAAAAAAAAGAAAAAAAAAGAAAATCAAAGAACTAGAAACTTAGGGGATACTCATCAATTGAGGAATGGCTGAACAAATTGTAGTATATGAATTTAATGGAACATTATTGTTCAGTGAAATGACAAGAGATGATTTCAGAGAATCCTGGGTAGTATGAACAGATGTAGAATGAAGCTAGCAGAACTAGGAGAAAAAAATTATACAAGTGATGGGGATGGGATCTGAACCCCTAAAAGGAAAAGACCATGTCTTTAGGATCTGGACCCCGAAAAAGAAATTCCCTTGACTTTTCCTAAAACTCTGGCATTTGCCTGAGGCTGTAATCTACTCAACTGGCCTTTCATTGTGGCTACACCCAATCTTCCAGTTCTGTACTGTTACCTCCCAATTGCCCACCCTTAATCCTATCTAGACCCCATTCTTCCTTGGCCAAGTGGTCCACGTCCCGTTCACCCCAGTTTACTGGTCACTCCCATCCAGATTCTCCTTAGACACCTCCTCCAGTCATCCTAGACTACTTGGCCACTCCTGAATCCTGCCCACAGTCTTTCTGCATGTAAGATTCATCTTGTTTCCACTAAGGGGCTCAGATTCTTAAAATCTGGCCTTCTTGCATTAGTAATACAAATGTTCAGATTCCTTAAGAGTCTGGCCTATATGGTGGATTCTTTAATAAACCTTGTCTTTGGCTGAAAGAAGGCTTGGGTCAAATTCATTCAGGCAGAACCTGTGTGTCGTGATTTTGGGGTTCCAGCACCCCTAAACCTCTAAACCTCAACACAAGGACAACAATATTCTGTTGCAGTGATAACACAGACCCCCACTGCCTGAAGGCCATATGTGTTACATTTCATCCCTCCCCCAGGGGTCTCTGGCTCCCTTAAGGGTGTGTGAAGGTGGTGTCTATTCTCTCTGCCATTGACTCAAGCTCTTACCAATTGTGTTCTTCCAGTTTTAGGGGTCCCACGCACCTCAGTTCCATTTAACCACTTGGTCAGGTTACCATTTACAAAGGAATATTTACTTCAACAGTATAGCAAGACCAAATATACAAACATCCTCCCCTTCACTGCAGGTAGGGCATAGTTTCCCCCTCTATCACCTTAGTGCCTAAGGAGGAGAGAGGCATTAGGTTCACAGTTTAATACAGCTTTGACATAGCTCGTTCCCACCAAGTTCCAAGTCCAAAGGCACTCCCAGGCTTGTGTTTTGGCACCCTGACTTCTCTGGGCTTCCCTGCTAGGCTGGCAGCACAACATCCTACCTGGAATCCTGGCTGCAAAGTTATTATGGCTCTGGTGGAGTACGGGCCCAAGTCGAGACCTTTGCCCTTTACCCCAAAAGAATTTGGGTGGGATAGATTGATGCCTCAGGCGAACACCAGAGACATGACCACGTGGGGAAATTCAAGGAGAGTTGGTGTGGGGGGCGTTTTCAGAGCCTGTACCCCGTCAGCTCTTCCTCTGAGAGCAGGAACTCCATTGCCTAGATCTAGAACTAAAAAGAATAAGCAAAACAGGCCCAAAACTCAGACTTGATTCTTGGGAGCCATAGGACCTTCGTAAAGGGGAGTTACTCCCTCTCCCAGCTGTTGCATGAATGTAAGAGGGCATGCATTGAAATGTAAAGAAAAAAATGTAAAGATGCAAAATATAATGAAAATGGTAGCTACATTTATATAGCAGCTATTATGTGCCAGGCACTGTAATAAACACTTTACAATTATTCTCTCATTTGATCCTCAACAACTCTGGGTGGTAGGTGCCATTTTACAGATGAGGAAACTGAGGCAGACAGAGGTTAAGTGACATGCCCAGGGTCACATAGCTAGTAAGTGTCTGAGGCTAGATTTGAACTCAGGTCTTCCTGACTCCAGGTCTCATGCTGTAACCACTGTACCCCCTGGTTGCTTCTACCTACACTACCAACCTACCTACCCCACTCTACCATAGTGTAACCCCAGTCCTAAAGTTCATTGGCATGGGACTCTCCTCATAAGAGAAAAGTGCCTGAGACTCCTGGGAGTTACCCTAGGAAGGGCAGGAGGCTTGAATACTTCAAGTGCATTTGAAGAGGCCAGCAAGGCATTGAATTTATCTCTAGAGCATAGCCCATATTCATATCCTTGCTCTGGCCACTCATCTACATAACATTCCCAAAGGAGTATGAGGGGGTGAAACTGAATTGGTAACTAAATCAAACTAAGGCAACATAGAATCGCTAACTACATGGAAGGAGGAGGCTTCAGAGTCAGGAAGAACTTGTCCAATAGGCTGGACAAGACTTCTTCCATCTCCTGCCTGGAGGAGACAAACTACCTTGAGAGCTGAGTCCTTGACAGAGTCAAAAGGAGGCTCTTGCCGATCCCTAAGAGCTATTGACTTAACTGAAAGAGCTCCGTGGCCCTGCAGCTTAAAAGAGCATGATAACACTCTAGCTGGAGAGAGCACAGAAGATCCCCATAGCTGAGCAACCTCATCCAGGCCCAACAGCAGAGCAGCTGCTCCTAGCCCTGACCAGTGGTCACTGTCTAGAGGCAGTGCAGCCTACCTAGCACTGTTCAATAGCAGCTATACAGTGGCAGTGACCTGCCTGGACCTGCCAGCACCTATAGCCCAGCCTAGTTCAGCCACAGTAGAACCTGGGGAGGAGCTAGTTCAGTCAGAATGACCATGACCTGCACCCTGGGACCAGCAGACCCAGTTGTTCCAGTCCCCGGGAGACACTGTGCCCTTTGAGAGCCAGTCCCGTTGAACATCAGTATGGCTCATCAATCATCTCCACCACACCCTATATAAGGCTACTCTTGAGCAACACAGGACATTGATTCTGTGGGTCTGGAGTCGTGAATTGTCTTGACCATGTGTTCTAGGCTCCAGTTCAGATACAGTACTCACCGTACCCATTCATGGGACAAGTTTTTCAGCGGGTGCAACCTGGCCTTCTCATTGCCTGCAAATATTTATAGAGGGCCTTCCTCTTTGACTCTTAACCCTAGGAAATGTGGCAGGACTTAGGCTAATTCAATCAATCAATCAAAATTAACAAGTGCCTCTTATGGACCTAGCCAGACAGGTGCCTCCTTCAATCAAATCTGCACCTTTTCTATCTGCAAGCCTGTGGTAAAGTAGATTGTGCTTCATTAAGACTAGCCTAAAAATGTTGGTAATTCATATAAGGAAGTGGTGATAATGGTTGTATAGGAAGTTGGAGACAGAGATAGGTTTTTCTGAAGATGTAACTATAAGGAAGATTCCCTAAGTCAACAAGTAAATGATTTTAATTCTAACTCTCATTTCTATAGCACTTTATGGTTTACAAATTTCATTCTTCCCAACAACCTTGTAAAGTAGGAAGATAGTATGGGGATTATTATACCCAATTAATAGATGAGGAACCAGAGGCTCCTAGAGGTAACATAGTAACACAGCCAGTAAGTGTTGTCAACAATACACCTGGATGGCTCCAGGAAACCTACTAAATGGTGCCATAATTGGAGCCAAAACAAGAGTAAGGCCACCAGGGCTTTGTACTAGGTTGTTGAAATTAAGAGTGCACCGGCAGCTCTCATAAATCTTTAGGAGCATAAACAACAGAGTTTTGTGCATGGTAGCCAAGAATAATGAATTAAAATACCCCCAGGATCTTCTCCATTTACCCATGTTGAGTTTCACTATTTCCACCTATGTGCCATGCCTCCTTCCTTTTCATGTTGCTTGTCCTGGGCACAAAAATGATTAGTTACGGCTCTGCTCAGAACCATGCTGGGTTGTGCAATACCTTGACCTTGATTCATTGGTGTCCAAGCTGAATCTTAGTCCCTTTTGGTTGATGCTTTCAGGATATTGTCTGTCCTTGGATGTGTAGTGATAGTGTTCTGGCTCTCTTTCCCAAAGCCAGGCTTCTACATGTGCCCTTCAGGGCTCCAGGGGGAACCCTGAGTGGTTAGAGCATCTCTCTTTTACTTCCATAAGCTTGTGTCTCTACCATTGTCAATGACTGGAACCCCAGTTCCATTTAACCACTTGACATGGGTTAGCTTTTACAAAGGGACACAATGCAAAAATATAGCAAGAACAAATGTACATCTATCCCTTCCACATCGAAGGGGTTAGAGGCTTGGCACCCTTTCGATCTGGAAAATCCCCATAAATTTTTTGGCCCTCCCTTTATACCAGGGAAGAAGTTTGAATTACTATGGTATTAAAAGATAAAATATGTCGATATTATATAATACTATACATATATTTTATGCATTTCTGAGTTTCTAAGCTTTTTCTGTATCATCTGCTGGCTTTCCTGTGTTATCTGTAGCTTCAACAAAACTCCCCCCAAATTCCCATTTAATTTCTTATGCCAACCTGCAATACATCAAAACCATGATGGGGAAAGTCGTGATGTGGGAGGGATAACTGTATGCACATTTCTCCCAATACCATAGGGGCACACTGTCCTCTATATCACCTCAGTCTTTGAGAGGAGTGGGCTCAACTTAGTTCAGTTCCTACATAGCATTCATTGACCCTACCAAGTTCACATCCAAAAGTGACATCTCTGCTGGATGAGTCCTTGTCTCCACTACCACTGGGCTGGGGCCCAAAGGTCACTTCTTATTCCTTGGGTCATGTGTGCTGCTCTGTCTCTGGAATCCAGACTCTGGAATGCCAAGATACTGAAGGGTCTTCTTTTGAACTCCCAGGGTCAGAGGCTCCAGTCTCTTTTACCTAAAAGGAAAAGAACAAACAGAGAGGCCAAGGACCAAAGCTCATTTCTTGAGACTACCTACCCTCAGAGAGGAGAAGTCCCCATGACCTCCCGTCTTCTACCATTATCTCTCACTAGATGCATGAATGCAGGAGTCACTGAATGAGGACAGGAGGAAATGGTTGAAATTCAAAGGGCTTTTTGAATGCCTCCATAGCAAATAATAGTTAACATTTATATAACACTTTAAGGTTTGCAAAGGGCTTCATATATTATTTCTTTGAACCATACAGCAATGTGGTAAGCTATTATTATCCCCATTTCACAGATAAGGAATCAGAGGCAGACAGAGGTTAAGTAACTTTCCTATAGTCATGTCTCTAGGAAATGTTTGAGGCAAGACTCCAAATTCCCTACTCTAACCCCTTTGCTACCTAGCTGCCAATCAAAGAGCCTCCTTTTTGACACCTCCTTACCTGACCAGAACCAGTTTCAGAATGTCTATGAAGGCTCTACAATCTCCCCAAAGTATTTCCACTCCATGTTATCATGATTTCCCAGAAGCAAGCTCCCTAGCCTCCAGCATGTAGAAAGACACCACTGCACACACGCCAGACTCTGATTTCCAGAATTGTGCTAGAGCCAGTTCTAACTGGCTCCAGAAGAGCAGGTTGTTAAATTTTCAGTGTCAGCATTCAGAAATCAGCAAGCTTGATTTACTGTTTTGCCGATTGCCTAGACTTAAGACAGTGTTAATAATGTTGATTGAATTTAAAAGTATGGTGCGTATGGTTTTTTTTTTCCCAAAGACGTAGTTGTTAAACATTTACTAGCACTCCATGGCCCATTACACACACATATGATCAAACTAGATTAAGGAAGTTTTTCTAAGGGAAGTTCCAATTTTATCTCCATTCATATGTCACAGGATTGTAGAACTCTGGAGACAATTAGTGTCTGACCTCCTCATTTCATAGAAATAGAATTTGAGGCCCAGAGAAGGGAAGGAACTTGCCCATGAATTGGACTGGATTGATAGAGCCAATCCAATCCAATCTAATATAAAAGTATTTATTAGCTGCCTACTATATACAGATAAGTGGCTCAGTAGGTAGAGTGCTGGGTCTGGAGTCAGGAAGACATCAGTTCAAATCTGGCCTCAGACACTTACTAGCTTTGTTACCCTGGACAGGTCATTTAGCCTCTGTTTGCCTTAATCCACTGGAGAGGGCAATGGCAAACCACTCGAGTATCTTTGCCAAGAAAACTTCCTGGATGGTATTAGTAAGCCATGGTCCATGGGGTTGGGAGGAGTCAGACACGACTGAACAACAACAATGTGCAAGGGATTGTGGTTGGCACTAGATACAAAGAGAAAAAGAAAAAAAAAACCTACCCTCGAAGAGCTTAAATTCTCCTGGGGTGGGGTAGACACAGAAAATAAACTTAGATGTGTATACTTAATTATTTAAGGAGAAAGAGAGAACTAATAACTTGGGGGCATCAAAAAAGATCACCTTCCCCTAGGAAGGTTTCACCTGAGCCTTGAAAGAGCTAAGGATTCTAAGAGGCAGAAGTTGAAGGGGGAGTGTGTTCCAGGCATGAGGGACAACCTCTGCAAATGCATGGAGATAGGAAACGCAATACTGAGTTCAGAGAACCAAAAGTAGGCTAGTTTGAACCAAAACTAGAACTCAAATATATAGACTGCTAGTTCAGCGCTTCTTCCATTACAATATACTATTTCATACTTCCTTTTTTATTTTTTTCTTCTCTGGGGAAAAAATCTGTCTCTGTCACTTACTGTCTTTGGGCAATTCTCTTCCCCTATCTGGACCCATTTTTCAGTTTACAATCCCAATAGCCTCCCAATTGTTCGCTGTCCTTCAATGACCCGCCCTTTGGAATTTCTGGCTTTCTGACAGGGGAATGAGGAAGGGCTAATGAAGTATGAATGTGAGATGTTTCTGGTTTTTTGGTGACTTCTTACTCTTAAATGTTGATCAAGGGCTCCTTGCACTGTCCCTCCATGGCTGTCTTAGTTGGGTTGACATTTAGCTGTTTTCCCAAAATGGTTTGTTCTTTCAAGATGTGGACAAATTTTCACCATTTTCCCATTCTTTGAATTACTCTTTAATCTATGCTCAATTCCCATTAAGTCTTTCTTCATAATAAATCTTTGTAAAATAGCTTTAAATACCAGAATTTTAAACACCCTTATTTGTTACTGACTTCCTTTTTTCAATTCAGGCACCAGATTTCTGTAGCAGCTTGTGGGGTGGCCTTCCAGATGTGTTCCAACAGTCAAGCATGGGGCCAATGGGAATCCTTATAGCTGGCTTTTAGAACATTGTATTTTTGTGTATTTCCTGAAGAATTCTAGCACCCCACCTTGTTGTCAAGCCAGAAAACTTGGTCTTGCATCCCAACTCTGCTACTCATACCCATGTGACCTGGGTATGGAGGCACCATAGGTAGTGAGGTAGACCCTGAAAACCTGGATTCAAATCCCATCTCAGATACTTTTAAGTTGTGTAATCCTGAGAAAGTCCCTTAACCTCTCTGTGTTTTAGTTTTTACTTTCAAATGAGAAGGGTGGGCTTAATGGCTTCTAAAATCCATGTAGCACTAAGTCAATGATCCCATGATCTCAAATCATTTCTGCTTTCCAGTCTCCAATTACCTTATTTGCTTAAAAAAAAAAAAGGAGTTGGACTAATGATGATTTAGGGGAGGCTACACAATGGAAAGAGCACTAGCTCTGGAGTTAGAGGCCATGAGTTCAAATTCTGTTCCTGATGCACACTACCTGTGTGACCTCAGGCAAGTCATTTAACCTCTCTAGACCTTGATTTCTTCATCTGTAAAAGGAGGGGGTTGGACAAGTTGGCCTCTGAGGTCCTCTAGAGCTATGGTTACCTCTAGAGTTATGATCTTTCCCTGACCAGATGACTCCCCTACTCAGTCAAAAGCTGTGGCTCCCTATTGCCTGGAGGATAAAAATAAACTCCTCTGTTTAGCTATTAAAGTCTTATATAATTTGGCCCTAAGTCTTTCCAGACTTACTGGATATCACATCCCCTTCTGTACTAATCTTCTCTCTGTTCATCATGAAAGACACTACATCTTCCATCTCTGTGACTTTGTACTGGCCGACCCACCTGCCTGGAATACACTTGCTCCTTACCTTTGTTTCATGAAGTCCCTCCCTTCCTTAAGATGCAGCTCAGGCACCATCTTCTGCATGAAAATTTTCTTGATCTCGATTGCTACTGTCCTCCCTTTCAAGCTACCCTCTATTTTGTATATATTTATATTTATTAATTTTTTATTTATTCTATGTATAACAGGAGGACTGGCCAATGAGGTTGTAGTCTGGGAAGCTTGTATATGGGGGCACTATGAGCCCACATGGGGAACCTACTGCCATTGGAGAATCTACTACTTCCAGAAATCTATAATGACCCATATATTAAGGTTCACTATCTGTAATAACATATGCTCACCTTTCTACTGAGCTTTAAGGTTCACAAAGAACTTTACATACATTATCTCATTTGATCTCTTAATGATCTTGTGAAACAGATGTCATCATTAAAAAAAATTAAGTAATATTTTATTTTTTCCAATTGTGTATAAAGACAATTTTTAGCCTTCATTTTTACAAAATTTTAAGTTCCAAATTTTTCTCCCATCCTTCCTTCACTCCCCTCATCCTAAAATGGTAAGCAATTTGATAGAGGTTATATATGTGCAATCATGTAAAACATATTTCCATATTAGTCATAGTTACAAAAGAAAAAAGCAGAGCAAAAGGAACATTGTCTCCATTTTTACAGTGGAAGCTGACAGAGTATAAGTAACTTGCCCAGGGTCACATAGTTGGTATGCATCTGAGGCAGGATTTGAAAACAGGTCTTTATAACTCCAAGTCTAGTATCTCTATCCCCACCACACTGCCTTTTCCAAAAGTTGATCTTTAAGGCTCATTCCCCAGCCGTGACACCCTATGATTCTATACTTGAATTTCTGTCTCCTGAACTAGATTGTAGCTCTCTCAAGGGCAAAGACTATGTCATTTACTTCTTTGTGTGTCCAGCATTGAGCAGTTTTATGCTCCTAGTAGGTGCTTGGTAAATGTTTGTTGGTTATAATGGGAAATTCAATGGGGATTCTTTTGTATGTGTATGGAGGAGGTCATACGGCATCTTCTCAATTCATGCCTCCTGGTAGCTGTCTGCTTGGTTTATGGATAAGGCTAGCCCTTTATGCGATATTCAGACATTTCTATCTTCTCAGCAATTAATCTGCTTTGGAGTTAATGTATGTAGTAAAGATACACCAAAACAAAATAAAACAAACAATTCCCTCTCCCCACCGCCACCCCCTAAGAAAAGATATTTAGATGGCACTCCTGGCTCTCAGAGTTATCTGTGACTGGAAGACTGGGGAAGGTGGAGGGTGGGGTACGGGTACAGAGGAGGACAATGCCGCTGAGTTTGAGAGAAGGTAAGGCAGGTCTGGAGAAGGCAGCATAAGTGTGGAGGGTGCAAAGAAGCTTGGACTGGCAGTCAGGAAACTTGGTTTCTAATTCTCTCTGCCATTGAATTACCATATGACCTTAAGACAGCATCTACCCCATCCCTGGGCCTCAGTTTACTTCTCTGAAAAATTAGGGAGTTGGATTTGACCCCTGAGGTCCCTCCCAGCTTTGATGTCTTGTGATCCTCCCCCCCACTTCCCTCTAGAATCAGGAAGAGCCAGGATGTCTCCAAAGGGGAACTTTAAAGAGAAACAGCTGCCTGGACCATCTTCTTTGATTCTAATTGGGATGAAGATAGTTTGTCTCCACTGGGTTATGCAATATACAGGAAACAAAAGCCTGAGAAAACCAGCTCAGGCTTAGGATCTGTCACCCAAACAATGAGGCTCTTTTCACCCTAAATTGTCTCTTAAGGCACTTTCTAGCAAACAAAGGAGGAAAATATTTCAATTACTGCTTTTGAGTTCTGCCTAAAGCTTTATTTGAATGGCTGTAAATATGTCAGGAATTTGGTTTCCATAAGAAGTCAGCTGTCTCTTGTTATGGCTTTAGTTAAAAGTTACATTCCCTATCTAAAGGTGATTTTAAAAACAGCTATTCCCTTGCCCTGGAACTGATCCCTTGGCCTTGAAAGATGTTGAAAACCCAAGTGAGAGGGGATTTTTACTCAGACTTAGGTAAATTTTAGGACAGGCTAAAAATTAGAGGCAGCATGGTGTGATGGAAAGAATACTGTATTTAGAGCCAGAGGTCCTGGGTTCAATACCCAGCTCTGCTAATTACTCTCCAGGAGACCTTGGCAAAGTCACTTAACCCTCTTGAGCTTCAGCTTCTTTCTTCTATAAAATATAGTTGCTCCACATAATCTCTGGGAGTGACCAGGAGATCCCTGATCAGTTGCTTTCTCCCAGGCCCATTTGATGGAATTAATTGGAAAAAAATATTATTTAAAAAATAAAATGGCAAAAAAGGAAAGAAATTACAGTGTGTGGGGCAGGTAACAAAGGACCATGAAGTGTCAACATCTTAAAGGAAGTACAAAGAGATTACTACCTTCTTCTTCCTTCATGAGATAAGAGAAAGTTCTTCAGTCAAACATGGCCTCTGGTGGTGCTTTAAAAAGTCAGCCACTCTCTAGGGAATCAGTGGAGTCAGGAGATATCTCTGAGCTCGAGCTTTGTGAGGGAAGAAGAGAAGCAACCTTGGACGAATCCCATCCTTGAGAAGGAATCTCTCTTCAGTTTTTCGGGGGAAGAGATTTGTCTCCCCTCACACCAACCCTGCAGGAACACATTGGCCTTGCAGCAATGCTACACCTCAAAGGGGAATATCACACCTTACAGGGAGCAGGTCCTAGGAGTCCAGGAGTCAAGGTGGTCAAGGCACCATTATCAGAGGAGTTTCATAAGTCATAAGAGAGTTAGGTCTGACTTTTGGGAGATGAGCTATGGAGAACAAGGGACCTAACTGAGTGACCTGCCTGGCAGAGATGCTACATCCAACAGGATCAGCGTGAGGATATCACCCCCCCACCCAGAGGATCTTAAAACTGAGTCACTGCCCCTCCAGGAGATCCAACCTGTGAGTGCAAGCTGTATAGGATGTAACCTGAAGGGTTAAGTTACAATGCCATCTTAATAAATATCTTCACTTTGAGCTAATTACATCTACTGGTAAGCACACCAGTGAGAACTTTCTAGCATGGTAGATCTTTCACCATATCCTGCTCTACTGCCTCAATACAAATCCAACTTCTTTATCCTGGCATTCAAGGCTTTCTATTGTCCATCAACTTTATTTTCTACTGGCCCCTTACAAGAAGCTGCCACTCTCAAGAAGATGGCCTTTTCATTATTCCTCATGATCATTCCTGAGAGGCAGCATGATATGGTAGATAAGGCAACCAAAAAGTCTAATTCAATATGCCAATGAATTTGTGCCACCCTGATACCATGAAGTGTGTAGGAATAGATATTCCATAAAATCAGTTTTGGAGGGTCAGCACTTATTAAGCACCTACTATATTCCAGGCGCTATGCTAAATGCTGGAGATATCAAGAAAGGCAAAAAACAGTTCCTAATCTCAATGAGCCCACAAATTAATGGGGGAGACAACTGTGTCACCACATACAAATAAGATATATACAAGGTAAATTGGAGATAATCAACAGAGGGACGATATTGGCAATAAGAGTGATCAGGAAAGGCTTCACTTAGAAAATGGGATTTTAGCTCGGACTTGAAGGAAGCCAGGAGATATGGGAGGAATAAGCTGTAAGAAGACTAGAAAGAGGGATGGTTATTAAGGGTTTTGAACATCAAAGGATTTTATGTTTGATCCTGGAGGTGAAAGGGAGCCAATGGAGTTCATTGACTGCGAAGGTGACCTGGTAAAACCTGTCCTTTAGGAAGATTAATTTGACAGCCAAATGAAGAATGGACTAGACTGGGGAGACTTGAGATAGGGACGTCAACCCACTGGCTATTGCAATAGTCCAGATGTGAGGTGATGAAAGCCTGCATCAGAGTGGTAGCAGTGTCAGAGGAGAGGAGGGGGTAAATATGAGAGATGTTTTCCTGACTCAAGACCTGGTGCTCTACCCATTGCGCTAACTAACTGTCCCGTTCACCATGTTATATCCCCAATCAAAAATCTTTAGTGACACCTCAATTATTAATAATATTTCTGTGAATTTTTAAGGTTTATATATTTCTCCTCCCAGCAACTCTGTGAAGTAGGAAGTGTGAAAAATATTATCCCTTTTTTTACAGATGGGGGAATAGAGGCTCAGAAAAGTAAGCAACTCATATAAGTTCACATGGTAAATAGGTATTAGGGGTAGGAATTGAACTGAGGTCTTCTGATTCCCAAGAATAGGGTGCTTTCTACTCCAACACTGCCTCCATACCAAGTAACGGTCAAACTTAGAGGTAGCTATGTTGTGTAGATTTTAGAATGCTGGACCTGGAGTTAAGAAGACCTAAGTTCAAATCTAGCCTCAGATACTTAATTGCTTTGTGATTCTGAGCAAGTCACTTCCTCTGTCTGCCTCAGTTTCCTTACCTATAAAATAGAGCACATAAACAGCACCTACCTAATCCGGGTTGTTGTGAGGATCAATTAAGATGATATTTGTAAAGTACCTGGCACATAGTAGGCACTTAATAAATGTTTATCCCTTTTCCAAACTCTTTACCTTGATATTTGAGGACCTACTCTGTGCTCAACCCACCTCCCAGAGCTTTCTTGTTTCAACCAGGGATGCTGTTTATGATTCTTGACACATCTGTCTCTTTCCCACTCCCATGCTTTGACTCACAGTGTGCTTCCTACTTGGAGTACCTTCCCTGCTCCTCTCCACCTAAGGAAATCTGATCTAACTTTCACAAATTGGCTCAAGCGCAGTTTCTTTTTTTCATGTAATCTTCCTCAACTACTCCAGCTTGCAATAATCTCAATTTTTTCTGGATTTGGAGCGATTTTCAATTCCCCTCATTTAGCAATTACTAACAGTCTGCTTTGTGACATTTCCTGTATTATTTGTGGAGCTGGGTTAGCTGTTAACTTGAATCCTCATGTAATTTTTCATCTTTGTTTTTCTTATTTTCATGACTAGTTTGTAAGCTCCTTAAGGGAAGGAGCTGGAGGTTATACTTCTTGGTATTCCCTTGGTTCCCAGAAAGATAATAATAACAGGCATTTCTTTAACTTTAAGGTTTGCAAAGCCTTTCTTTTTAAAAATTCAATTGTTTTCAATGAGCAAAAATCCTCTCACCTCTCTCCTTCATCGAAAAGAAAGAGTAAAACATAATCCTTGTAACATATCTTCATAGTTAAGCAAGACAGATTCCTGTGCTGGCCATGTCCAAAAAATATGTCTCAGTCTGCACCAGAGTCCATCACCTTTCTATTGGGAGATGGATAGTATGTTTCACCCTGGGTCCTCTGCAAGTATGGTTGACAATTGTGTTGATCAGAGTTCTTAAGTCTTTCAAAGTTGTTTGTTTTTGTGATGTTGTTGTTATTGTACAATAAAATACTTTCCTAACAATAGACCTGAGAGGAGGGCAGGAAAAATATTATTATTTCTATTTTACAAATGACAAAACTGATGCTTGGAGAGATGAAGTGATTTGCCTATAATCACACAGCCAGAAAGTACCAGAGGTAGGATTCAAACCAGGGTCTCATGGCACCAAGTTAGTCCCTCTTTCCATTGTTCGCATTGCCTCTCATACTGCTGACACAGTGTGAAAGGGTGCCCAAACTTCCATGGTCGGAGTTTCCTTCTTTTGGATTAATCCTGAAGGGATGTTGCCTCCCCTTCTTCCCCTACCCTGTAAAATTACCAATATACTCTTTGGGCCCTATCAGTCATTTATAACTCAGATAATAAATCTTTCCATAAGCATTTAAGCATCTACTATGTTCCAGGCACTATGCTGAGTGCTGAAATTATAAAGACAAAAGTGAAACAGTCTGTATGTGCATCCTTAGAGATGTATAGAAGAAACACACAAAGTAAATACAAAGTATCATTAGATGGAAAGGAATGAGCATCTGAGGGCATCAGGAAAGGCTTTCTGTAGAAGATAACCCGTCAGGTGAGTCTTGAAAGAAACCAGGGATTCCAAGAGAAAGAAGGAGGGAGAGAACATTTCAGGCATGGGATGCAGCTAATACAAAGACAAAGATGATGGGACAATAGACCACGTAGAGGAAAATAACGTGGCATAAGGCTAGAAAGGTGGGTCAGATCCAGATTGTGGAGGGTTTTAAATGTTGAATCAAGGAATTCATATTTTAATCTAGATGTGGTAGGCAACCACTGAAGGTTTTCCCTTTTTTTGTAAGGAGTGTGACATACATGGTTAGACCTATGCCTAAGGAAGATGATTTTGATAGCTGTGTGGAGGAGAATTGGTGAAGATAGAGACTGGAGTTAGGTAAGCCAGGGAGAAGCTTATTCCAGTTGTCTAGGTGAGAGGGGCAGCTAGGTGGTGCAGTAGATAGAGTGCTGGGCCTGGAGTTAGGAAGACTCATCTTTGTGAGTTCAAATCTGCTGAGACACTTACTAGCCATGTGACCCTGGGCAAGTCACTTAACCCTGTTTGTCTCAGTTTCCTCATCTGTAGCATGAGCTAGAGAAGGAAATTGTAAATCACTCCAGTATATTTGCCCCAAATGGGTTGATGAAGATCCAGACATGACTGAACAGTACCAATAGGTGAGAGGTGATGAGACCCTGATCTAGGGAGGGGGTAGGAGTAGAGAAAATGAGATGGCTGTAATGGATATTGTGAAGTTAGAATTAATAGGATTTGTCAACTGATTGGATGTGGGAGATGCCCAGGAAGAAGCAAAGATATTCTGGATGACTGAGAGAATGATGGAGATAGATATAGGGAATTTGGGAGTAAGGGGGGCAGATGAGTTCAGTTTTTGACACATTGAATTTGAGATGTTTGGAGATGTGGATCTGGAGCACAAGTACACAGATAATATAAATTTGAGAAGCACAAGCATAGAGATAATAAGTGGAACAAGAAGAATGAATGAGATCACCAAGGGAGAGAGTGTAGAGAAAAGAAAGGGAGCTGTCTCCATTTTGGCAGCTGGTGCGATGAATAGAATGTTAGGTTTAAGGCCAGGAAAGGAGAAAGGAATGAGAAATCATTTTTGAATCGAAGGCACCGTAATATTTACAAAATATTAGATTTGTAAATATTATTTCATTTGACCTTCAAAGCAACCCTGTGGGACATGCTATTATTATCTCCATTCTACAGTTGAGGAAACTGAGGCAACCTAGCACTCTATCCACTGTGCCTCCTAGGTGGCTCAAGACCTGAGTTTAAGTCTTGCCTCAGACACTTACAAGTTGTGTGACTCCTCCTAGGCAAGTCACTTAACTGCTCTTAGCCTCAGTTTCCTCATCTATAAAATGGGTATAATATTAGCTCCTAATTCACAGGGTTGTTGTGAGCATCAAATGAGATACCTTAAATTCCTATGTAAAAATGTTAGCTATTATAGGTATTATTGGCATACATGTAGGGGACAATGAACCAGGAGAGGAGAATGGTCAAACAGAACAATAACTAACACTATCTGTGTCAGTGGTGAGCTTCCCAAAATATAAGGGAGGGTAGTAGAGATTTCAGCATAACAGAAGTCTAGTGCTGGAGAGGATACAAAGTGGAACAAAGGGAACAGAGAGGAGCTTGCTTGAGGTATGGTTAAAGGAAATTACTATCTTGGTAGGTTCCTCTGTCATAAGAGTTTTTTCTTTTCTCAAAATTTGGGTCCAGTATGGCTATTTTTATTAGTAAGTAAAATCGCATAATCAGATGAAACTTTCCTTATGGTGTGCTACATTAGCTGAGACTCTCAATGATTTCAACTGATATAAGAAACTGGGAAGGGGATGGTGGAGAATTTTTGGATAGCCACCTGGTGATTGTACATCCCAGACTACCCCAATCAGTGTTTATTGGTTATTTTCCAGTTATCTTTTGACATATAAGCCTCCTTCCTCTCAATTAGCCTACTATAAATTTTATAAATGTCTCTTTGCTTTTTTTCATTTATTTAATTTTTAATTTATGGAATAAAGCAAGCATTTCCATAACATAGTATAATAAAAAAAGATGAATGCACATGAAATTGCAAATCTATTATGGACAACTCGCTATTCCTTTTAAGTATATAATAAAGTTATCGTGTAAATTTCTTTTTTTTCCTTTTTTTCTTCCTTTTTCTCACCCTAGAGATGGTTACCATTAGACACAAATATGTGTGTGTATGTATGTATATACACACATATTTATATATATATGTAAAATCATTCTATACATGCAGATAGCATCTTCCTTTATAGATCTTTTGTAGTTAATTTGGGTATTTATAATAGTCAAAATTATTGCACTCCAAGTTGTTCTTAAAACAAAATTTCTCTTACTGTATACACTTTTCTCTTGGTTCTGCTTATTTCATTCTTCATCGTTTCATAAAAGTCTATCTATGTTTTTCTAAGGTCATCAAGCAAAAATTTCTTATAGCACAGTAGTATTCCTTCACAATCATATACCACAACTTGCTCAGCCATTCCCCAATTGACAGGCATTCCTACAATTTTCAGGTCTTTGCCAGCACAAAGAGAGGTGTTGTAAATATTTTAGAACACGTAGGTTACTTTCCTTTTTCCCTAATCCTCTTGGGAAACGTCAAGTAGTGGTATTGCTGGGTCAAAGGGTATAGGCAGTTTAATAACTCTTTGGGCATAATTCCAGATTGCTCTCCAAAATGATTGGATCAGTTCACAGTTCCACCAACAGTGAATTAGTGTCCCAATTTTTCCACATCCCTTCTAACATTTGTTGCTTTCCTTCAATCATTTTGCCAATCTGGTAAGTGTTATGATATCTCAAGGTTGTTTTAATTTGCATTTCTCTAATCAATAATGATTTAGAGAATTTTTGCATGACTATAAATTGTTGTGATTTCTTCATCAGAAAAATGCCTGTTTATACTCTTTGACAATTTATCTCTTGGGGAATGATTCACATTCTTATAGATTTGGCAAAGTTCTTTACATATTTGAGATATGAGACCTTTATCTGAGAAACTGCCTACAAAAATTTCCCCCCAATTTTCCACTTTACAAATGTCTCTTTGAAATGTAAACCTTACAAGTGTATTTGTGAAAAAGTATATCTTTACTTTTTCTCCTTTTTGGCTATTGTAATTCCTCTGTCTAAATTATATATTTTTTTTCTTCTCTCTAATATAATTAGAAACTCTGTAAGCTTTAGGAAATCTCTGTCCATTATTCAGAATTGACTAAGAACCAGAGTCTGTACTGAGCACTCGATAAACCTGGTTTTAAAATGTTTCTGCAATTGATAAGTATGAGTGGTAGCAATCCCAGTCATTGGCCATTTCCTTAACACCTAATTGAACTGATCATTCCTGCTACCTAGTTGCTAAACTCAGATTTTTTTCTATGTTACTATAACTACCCCCTCTAAATTTCAATGCACTAGAATGAAATCCCTGTCACACTATCCTAGTTACAGCTCTGGTCCCACAGGCACAGAAGACTAGCCTTTTCTGCTTCATAATTATTTTTATGTCTGGGCTTATAGGCCAATGACAAGTACAATAGGGGTCTGTCATACGTGCAGATCACCTCTGGTGTGGGCCTCATCCCATGTGGAAGATCTTGTGGGATTTGCTTTTGGGAAAGGCCTGATGATATACAATGAAAATGACTTAGATTTGAACATGAATTGATACTGTTAGATATACTAACCACATGGCTAGGAGAAGCCTTATTGACTGACTTGTGACTAGCACTAGAAGTGTTTTCGAAAGGCACTCACAATGAGAACTTCAGCCTCTTTGCTGTTTGGCAAACCCTCTGAAAGGAAAAGAGCTTAAGGCAGGGCACACTCAACAATATGAAAGCTCAAAAGTCAGTTTACAGTAGTCCCCAAACCCTTTAAACTAATCTTACCCAGCTGCCTCCTCTTGTCAACACTGGAAAGTCCCATGTTCAAACTCAAACATATTCATCTCCTAAATGTCAGGCTGTTGACCCCTCAGCCTTCCTCGTGTACATAGAGGAATCTCTGGACAGCAGAGGCCAGCCCACATTGTGCCTCCCTAGACTAGCAATCTTGGCCCCAATTCCCATTACACTGCCAACCATGATTGCCTAGGAAAGCATTGTCCTTGTGTTCTTGAAAAGTTATTTGCCAAAGAAACAATGTCCTCCAATGTGGGGAACTTGCCAAAGGTGGCTACTATTGATGAAAAGGAAAGAGAGCAGTTTCTTATTTTGAATTCCTTACTGGGTGGTAATCAAAATGTAATTGGGTATATGGGATATGTGTATCTGCTGATACTGAAACTAAGACAATGAGGACCATGGGGACATCTGTAGTATAGTGAAAAGACCTTAAACAGAAAGTCAGCAATCATAGATTCTAGCTCTACTCCTGTTACTAAGAATGATAGTGTCAATTCATGTTTATGGAGTACTTTGAAGTTTGTTAAGTATTTTCCTCACAACAACCTTGTGAGGTACATAGTGTATTAGTATCTACATTCTACAAATTAGGAAATTGAGACTCAGGGAGGTAGGTAAAGGGATTTGCCTATAGGCCCATAGCCAATGTGGTTAAAAGAACTTCAAAGGACTTCAAAAGAGTTTGAACCCAGGCATTCTGGCTCCAAGTCCAGGGCTTTTTCTGATATACCATGCTTTATATCCACCAACGATTTCATCTAGAGGAAATCAATTCTCATCATTTGGCCTCATTTTCACCTTGTTTTGGGCCAGGACACTAATGAGATTAGGGAGGTAACCCCTCATAATCCCACAACACCAACTAGAGCTGTTGTGAGACAAGACATTGCAGAGCAGACCTGGGACACTTTAAGTTAACTTTGTCCTTGTGTGAACTGATCTGGGGCCTAGCTTTAAGACCTTTGGACAATGAGGATATAAACATAGTTTTAGGTCTTTGGCAAGTAGCTCTTGAAATCCCAAGGAACTTCCTTGCTGGCAAATTTTATTTGCTTTTACTTCCTTCACCATTTAAAAAAATTTTTTTTTTGCTTTTACCTGGAGGTTCTCGGATATATTTTTGCTTATTGAAATGTTTATCTGAACCCTCAGGCTCTGAAAGATTCATTGCACTAGACCAAGACACCCTTTATGTAAAAGGGAGAAGTAAGGCTAGATTGGGGGTTCTTGTCTCTTTTATGTCATTGGCCCTTTTGGAAATCTAATGAAGGTATGGACCCTTTCTCAGAATAAGATTTTTAAATATTATACACACGTTTTATAAATTTTAAATGCTCTCTCTTTCTCTTTCTCTCTCTCTCTGCCTCAGTGTATATAGGTTTGCAAAAAAAATTTAAATACCTAATAAAATATATTTTTTAAAAGTTTACAGGTTCTAGGTTAAGAATTCCTGGACTACGGGAAAAAGAACAAAGTAAAAAGTGTACAGCAGAGAACAAAAGAAAACTTACAAGGAAGCAAAGATGAACAGTTTTCAACATAATGAACGGTATTTAATATATAGCCTTTCTTGAAATGAAAAGTTATCGCTATATAATTTGAATCCTCTCCTGTGTTCTGTTGTGCACATGACTTTTGTTGCTTTTTCTTATTTTATATTTAAGTTTACAGTGTTTCTTTTTCTTTTCTTACTATGTATTTAAGTTTTAGCATTTGTCTAAAATTAAAAGAAAAACAAAAAGAATTTCTGGACTAGATGATCTTTAAGGTCCCTTCCAGTTCAGACAGTCCGTGATTTTATAAAATCTGTACCTGCCAGATGGGTGGGTGATGTTCGCTTGGTAGGACTCATCAGGACTCATCACTTTCTCCACAATGGCTGTTCCAATGTTCTCTTCTCAAGCTTTCCATCCTACCTGATTCTGCTCACATGCTTCTGAATGTAACTGGAAAACGCCATACTGTGGCTGCCTGTGGCTATTGCTAATTTATGTTATGTCACCTCAATTGAGCCCTCACTGCAGCAAGCCAAGTCTTTTGCTTCTCTCTAATTGATTCTCTATCCTATTCATGACAGGGGCTCTTCCAAACTTTCTCTTGTCTCCTCAAGCCTCCCACACAACTTGCCATCACAACTGAGGAGCTTGATTCACTCTTTTTAAAAAAATTTTTTAAATTTGTTTTATTTTTTGCAATTACATGTAAAGATAGTTTTCAACATTCATTTTTTATAAGATTTTTGAGTTCCAAATTTTTCTTCCTTCCTCCCCCTGTCCCCAAGATGGCAAGCATTCATTTATTCTTTACTAAGAAAATACAGACCATTCACTGTGAACTCCCCCTTCTCTCTTCTCCATATCTCACAACTCTGACATTATTCCCCATTTCTTCCTCCTTTACTGCTATATCAGACAAAAAGGTGGTCTTTCTCTTTGCCAAGGCCAACCTCCCAGGACTGGACCTGGAGTCAGGAAGACCTGAATTCAAACCTGGCCTCAGAGACTTAAAAGTTGTGTGACTTTGGGCAAGTCATTTAACCTCTGTTTGCCTCAGTTTTCTCATCTGTAAAATGGGAATAATAATAGCCCCTACCTCCCAGGATTGTTGTGAGGCTCTAATGAGGTAGTCATTATAAAGCACTTAGCACAGTGCCTGATGCAAAATAGGTACTATATAAATGTTAGCTACTATTCTTCTTCTTAATCTTCCTCCCATCTTTAGTAGATTTCCACATCCTCTACAATTTCTTCCTCTTCCTCTATAAAATCTATCTCTCCCTATCTACTGGCTTCTTTCCTACCATCTACAGATATGCCCAGATCCCCCCATCTCTGAAAAAAACACCCCAAACTCTCACTAGACCTTCCCATTCTTTCAAATTCTCATCCTATGTCTCCCCTCTCTTTCTTAGCAAACCTCCCACAAAAAGCTATCAATGCTTAATGGCTACACTTTTATTCCCCTAAGTCCTTTCTCAACCATTTATAGTCCGGCTTCCAATGTCCTCACTCAACTGAAACTTTCTCCAAAGTTATCAGTGCGCTTGTAATTATGAAGTTGAATACGCTTTTCTCTGTAATTATGAAGTTGGATATGCTTTTCTCTGTCCATATTCTTCTGACCTCTCTGCAGCCTTTGACCTTATTGATTCTTTCTGGGTATTCATAAGACTGCTCTTTCTTCGTTTTCCTCTTTCCTGTCTGACTTATCCTTTTTAGTCTCCTTTGCTGACTCATCATCCATAGCATGTCCCATAACTGTGATTGGTCCCCAAGGTTCTGTCATGGGCCCTTCCCTCTCTCTGTCTTCTCTTGTTGACTTCATCAGCTGACATGGGTTTAATTATCATCTCTCTGCAAATGAACCCTGACACTTCCTGAGCTCTACTCCCATATCACCAAATATCTATTGTACATTTCAAATTGGATGTCCTGTAGTCATCTCAAACTCAACATATCTGAAACAGAACATATTCCCCACCCCCAACCCACCCCATTCTCATCTACTTCCCTACTTCTGTTCTTCCAGTTGCCCAGCTTAGCCTCCTTGGTGTCATCCTCTGCCTTACCCCACATATCAAATTGATTGCCAAATTTTGTCATTTCTACCTCAACAACACCTCTTTCATCTCTCCCCTTTCTTTTACTCACACAGGGATCACACTAGATCAGGCTCTCACCACCTCTTGGTGATTTTCCTAAAACATTTCATGTCATTCTCCTACTCAACTCCAGTGGCCTCCTATTACCTCTAAGATCAAATATGAGCTCCTCTGTTCAAGGCACCTAAATCCCTTTACAATCTTGTCCCCACCTACCTCTCCAACCTTATTATGTATCAGTCCCCTTCATGCACACTGCAGTGCAGCCATTCTGGTCTTATAGTTGCTTATACCCAGTACTCACTCTCTCTCCCTCATCTTCACACCTTTTGACAGGCTGTCCCTCCAACCTAGAATTTATTCCCTTCTCCTTTGAATCCCCAGTTTCCTTTGAGGTTCAACTTAAGAGCCACCTTCTACATGAAACTTTTCTAGACCACCCTTCCCCGGGTACTGCTGCCTTCCCTTGAAATTTATCTTCTGTCTATTTTGTATGTATTTCTTGTGTACTTATATCAACATGATCTCCCCAGATAGATTCTAATCCCCTTGGAGGCAGACACTATTTTACTAAATCCTTTTGTCTTAGTATCCTCATTGCCTAGTACAGCACCTGGCAAATAATAGGCTCTAGTTGACAATGAGATTGATTCTTTATACTCATATAGCCACCATTCTGGCTCAGGTCTCATCACCCAATTATTTCAACAGTCTTCTGATTGCTTTTCCTGGCTCAGATCTCTTCCTCTTTAATCAATTTTCCACACAACTACTCGAGTGAAGGAGGTAAAAAGAGAGGAATTGTTTTTCCTACTTAGTTAAGTATACACACACATACAGACACACATATACACATAATCCACATACATGCATATATGCACAGATCCATGTATATGGACATATACCTATATGTGTATATATGTACAATACATATGTACACATACACATCACACACCTACATAAACACACATAATGTATGCACATGTGTGTGCATGCATACACATACTGCAATGCACATATGTGTACATGCTCATATGCATCTATACACAAATTATACACACATATACACACATATATACACCCATATACTATATGTGCATATACACATATACATATACACATACACACACTGTTTACAATAGTATCAACATATACACACATACACAATATACATACATACACATATACATGTTATACATATACATATACATACATGTTTAATGGAAACAAAGAAAATCCAATATATGTGGTAGAAGTTCACAGTGGGTCTCACATGCTCTTCTTTGATGCTTTTCTTTGTGTCTTGAGATGTTTGTGATCGGTGATGATTGGTGAATTTACAATTTTAAAAAAAGCACTAGTCTGACCAGTCACTCCTCTGTCTAGTAAATACCAGTGGCTTGATGTTTCTTCCAGGATCACAACACAAATGCTTCTTTGCGGCATTTAAAGTCCTTCTCTACTTGTCTTTAATTTCTCTTTATAGGCTTATTCTAAGTTTTTCCCTTTCATGCTCCCTGCAGTCCCACAGTCCAACTGGTCTTACTATTTCTCCCACAAGATATTCCATGTCCCACTTATGTACCTTGGGATAAGCCTGGCCTCCATGCCTTGAATGCACTTTTTTCTTTCATTTGGTTGTGAATACTTTGCAGTTCTTTTGAGAATTGTTTGTTCATGTCCTTTGGCCATTTTTCTCTTGAGGAATGGCTATTAGTCTTATATATAGATATTAATTAATTATTTCTATATTTTAGATGCCAAACACTTACCAGAGAAATTTGTTACAAAGATTTTTTTCCCATTCAATCACTTCCCTTCTTATCCTAGATGCGTTAATGTTGTCTGTGTAGAAGCTTTTCAGTTTCAAGTAATCAAAGTTATCTACTTTGTCTTTTGTAATTGCCTCTATCTCTTGTTTGGTTTAGAATACTTCTCTTACACAAAACTATGAGAGGCACATGATCTGTTTCTCTTCAAAAATTTTTTATAGTATCATCTTTTATATTAAGGTCATGTTGCCATGCAGAATGTATTGTGGAGTGTGGTAGTAAATGATGGTTTAAACCTAATTTCTGCAGATTGCTTGAGTTTTCCCAACAGTTTTTATCAAATAGGGAGCCTTCAAATCCAGTCCTTATCTCACTACAACCTCTTCTTCAGTGACCAGAAGAGCTATAAAGGAGAACTCTGGTTGGCACTGGAGACAGAAGTCAGAATGAATTAGGAAGTAGATTATGAAAAGACTTTAAAGGTCTAGGATGTGTGTGAACTCCTACAAGTTTAAGTAAATAATGAGATTATGTGCTTATAATCACTAGTCTATAAAATATTAATGAATAGAGTACTTCTCTGTCCCATTACCAAAGGTAGAAATTATACTGGAGGCACAAAGGTATGTCCCAAGCCTTCAGATAAGAGCCCGTGGGGAGATAGGGTATATATATATGTGTGTGTTTGTGGAGAAGAATCATAATATGAGTAGGTTTTTTTTTAAATTTAATTCAATTTTTCAACTAAAAAGCATTTTTTTCTCCCTTTGGCTCTACTTGCAAAGAAAAATAAAATCATATTACAAATATGCATAGTCAAGTAAAATAAATGCCTGCACTGTCCAGTCCAAAAATGTGTACGTCAATCTGCAGCCTTAGTTCATCTGCTCTCCATCAGGGAAGAGGTAGCATACTTCATCATCAGCCCCCTGGGATTATGGTTGGTTATGGCATTGATCAGAATTCTTAAATATTTTAAAGCTGTTTTCCTTTGTAATGTTGCTCTTCTGGTTCTGCTCACTTCACTCTTCATTAATTCATGTGAGTCATTCCAGGTTTTTCTGAAACCACCCCTTTCACCAGTTCTTACAACACAATGGTATTCCATTATATTACTATGTCTTCATTTGCTTAGTCATTCTCTTAGTTTCTAGTTCTTTGCCACCACAAAAGGAACTGCTACAGATATTTTTGTACATATGGGTGTTTTTCCTCTTTCTTGGATCTCTTAGGAGTATAAGGCTAGTATTGGTATTGCTCAATCAAATAGTATGCACAGTTTAAGGATTTTTTTTTTGTTCATAGTTCCAAATTGCTTTCCAGAATGACTGGACCAATGTGCAAGTCCACCAATAGTGCATTAATGCACCTGAGTGAAAAACTCAGCCCTTCCAACATTTGTCATTTTCCATTTTTTAATATGAATAGCTTATTAAATATGAACTAAAACCATATCATATGTAGTAGTAAATATGAACCAGTATAGTATAAAGGAAGGAGTTGACAGACCTGGAATTTGTAGAGAACTGGGTTTGAATCCTGTCTCCGATTTTCATTAGCTGTGTTACCCTGGGGAAAGTTGCTTAATCTCTGACCCTCAGTTTCTTCATTTGTATAATAGGCAAAACCTACTTTACTCAGCTTTTCTGAGGAAAGCACTGTGCAAATCTTAAAGATAGACGGATAAATTATTAAGCACTTACTATGTGATAAGCAGGCACTGTGGATATAAATAAAAATAAACCAGTCACACCTAAAAAAATTTTTTATTACCTCTAGGCCAGTCTTTTAATAATTGTCATTGTGGTTTAGTTATATTTGACTCTTCATGACCTTGTGGACCTCTGTCCATGGGATTTTCTTGGCAAAGATACTGGAGAGGTTTGCCATTTTCTTCTCCAGCTCACTTTACAGATGAGGAAACCGAGGCAAACAGGGTTAAGTGACTTGCCCAGGGTCAACACAGCTAGTAAGTGTCTGAGGATGGATTTGAACTCAGGTCTTCCTGAGTCTAGGTCCAGAACTCTATCCACTGGGTCACTTAACTGCCCCAACAAAACTTACTGCAAGACAGTTCCAGTCAGGGCTCTGCAATGGTGATGCAGAGTCAAAAGACCTCGTCCCTTTCCTCAAGGATGCTGTGTGCTTCCTGCCTTAGCACAGGACCAGAATCCTTTGCTACCTCTCCTCATTTTAGCCTAATCTCTTCCCTTACCTTTCTTGGCACCCCCTATCCCAGATACCAACTCACATTTCTGATAGGTGAGATTTCTTCTTATTTTACCCAGGCCAAACCTCTGAGCCATTTTTTTTTTGGTGAGGCAATTGGGGTTAAATGACTTGCCAGAGTCACACAGCTAGTGAGTGTTATGTGTCTGAGGTTGAATTTGAACTCAAGTCCTCCTGACTCCTGGGGCTGGTGCTCTGTCCACTGTGACACCTAGCTGCCCCTCTGAGACATTTCTTAAACCTTTTCTCATTATTCTCAAATTTTCTCTTTTCCTCTCTTTTCCTTTATGTATTGTCTTCTCTCATTGGAATATGAGCTCTCTGAGGGCATTAAAAGACTGGCCTAGAGGTGATGAAATTTTTTTTTAGGAGTGACTGCATGGCTAAATGAATAGAGTGCTGGGGCTGGAGTTAAGAAGACCTGAATTCACTAGCCATTCCAGATCTTAAATTGTGTTGTAAAGCAGCAATCATCAAAACTTCTTGGTACTGGTTAAGAAATAGAGTGGTGGATCAGTGGAATAGGTTAGGTACACAAGACACAGTAGTCAATGACTATAGTAATCTACTGTTTGATAAACCCAAAGAACCCAGTTTCTGTGATAAGAATTCACTATTTGAGGGGCAGCTAGGTGGCACAGTGGATAGAGCACCGGCCATGGATTCAGGAGGACCTGAGTTCAAATACAGCCTCAGACACATAACACTTACTAGCTGTGTGACCCTAGGGAAGTCATTTAACCCCATTGCCTAGCCAAAAAAAATAAATAAATAAAATAAAGAACTGACTATTTGACAAAAACTGCTGGGAAAACTGGGAAAGAGTATGGCAGAAACCAGGCATAGACGAAAATCTCACATCATATACCAAAATAAAGTCAAAATGGGTTCATGATTTAGATATAAAGGCTGATACTGTAAGTAAATTGGCAGAGTAAGGAATAGTTTACCTGTCAGATTTATGGAGAACAGAAGAATTTATGACTGAACAGGAGATAGAGAACATTATTAAATGCAAAATGGACAGTTCTGGTTATATTAAATTGAAAAGTTTTTGCACAAACAAAGCCAATGCAACCAAGATAAGGAGGGAAGCAGAAAACTGGGGAGGAATTTTTACATTTTTACTCTGATAA
Organism: Vombatus ursinus; assembly: GCF_900497805.2. NCBI lineage: Eukaryota > Metazoa > Chordata > Mammalia > Diprotodontia > Vombatidae > Vombatus > Vombatus ursinus. The sequence goes on from NW_020954563.1 coordinate 10,735,296, forward strand.
GGGCCTCATTTCTAAAATATATAGAGAACTAAGTGAAATTTATAAGAATACAAATCATTCCTCAATTGATAAATGGCCAAAGAATATGAACAGGCAGTTTTCAGATGAAAAAATTAAAGCCATCTATAGTCATATGAAAAAATGCTCTAAATCACTATTGATTAGAGAAATGCAAATGATAACAACTCTGAGGTACCACATCACACCTATCAGATTGGCCAACAGGACAAAACAGGAAAATGATAAATCTTGGAGAAGATGTGGGAAAATTGGAACACTAATGCATTGTTGGTGGAGTGGTGAAATGATTTAACCATTCTGGAGAGCAATTTGGAACTATGCCCAAAGGGCTATAAAACTATGCATACCCTTTGACCCAGCTATACCACTACTACATCTGTATCCCAAAGAAATAATAAAAAAGGGAAAAGGACCCACATGTACAAAAATGTTTCTAGCAGCTCTTTCTGTGGTGGCAAAGAGTTGGAAATTGAGGGGATGCCCATTAATTGGGGAATGGCTGAACAAGTTGTGGTATATGAATGTAATAGGATATTATCGTACTATAAGAAATGATGAGGAAGCAGGCTTCAGAAAAACCTGGAAAGACTTGTATGGACTGATGATGAGTGAAGTAAGCAGAACCGGGAGAACGTTGTACACAGCAGCAGCCACATCATGCAATGACTAATTTTGATAGACTTAGCCTTTCTCAGCAATGCAAGGATCTAAGACATCTCCAAAAGTCTCATGATAGAAAATGCTATCCAAATCCAGAAATAGAACTATGGAGTCTGAATGCAGATTGAAACATACTATTTGCTCTTTTTTTTCTGTTTTGTTTTGTTGCTTCTTTCTTGTGGTTCCTCCTATTGGTTCTAATTCTTCCTTACAACATGACTAATGTGAAAATATGATTAATAGGAATGTGTATGTAGAGCCTATATCAGATTGCACACCATCTTGGGGAGGGAGGTGGGGAAGGAGGGAGGGGGAGAAAAATTTAAAACTCAAAAGCTTATGGAAATGATTGTTGAAAACAAAAAATAAATTAATTTTAAAAAAGACCTGAGTTCAAGTTGGGCCCCAACTTACCTTTCCAACCTTATTATGCATTAAAGCATAATGCCTAACACTTCATAGCAGGATGTGCTGCAACTGACTCTCTGGAAAAAAATGTTCTCAGGACACACTTTTAACTTTAATCTATGTTATTAATATTTTCTTTATCATTTTCTTAAGCCTAGACAATCAACGAACTTGATTGATTGATTGTCCTGCTTCCATAGTTTATGGTCCTTGGCCTTCTTTCTATTCCTGGAGTGGCTGTCTCTCTCCCCACCCTCCGACCCCTCACCTCCGAATGTCTGGAATCCATTCTCTCTCCATCTCCACCTCTTAGAATCCCTTGTTTACTTTGGGCCTCAACTTATGAATGACTTTAAAATTTTTTATTGATATTTTCTGCTTCTTACATTACTGTGGCATCCCATGTATTTCTTTCCCTCCCCCCCCCATCCCTGAGAACTATCCCATATGAAAAATAGTATTTTGTTTTTTGGAGAGGAAAAAGAAAAGTTAACATAACTGATCATTGAGACAGTATGAAACATGTTCAACGTGTAACATCTGTGGACCTCCCACCTCCATAAAAGGAGTAGTTTGGGGATGTCATCTTATATCTCTTCATTTGAGTCCCATTTGATCTTTATAATTTTGTTGCATTTACCTTTAATTTTTTAGTGTGTCATTGTTCTTTCCATTTAAATTGTTGTAGTTACTGTGTATATTGTTTTCTTGTCTCTGTTTACTTTGCTTTGCATCAGTTCATATGGATTTTTCCGTGATTCTCTATATTCTCACATTGTATGATTCTCACACAAATCATTTCTTGTAACAGTCATATTGTGTTATATTCATGTACTACAATTTGTTTCACAATTCTAATTGATGGGCATCTGCTTTGTTTTTAATTCTTAGCTATCACAAAAAGTGTTGCTATAAATATTTTGGAGTATATGGGGATGTTTTTCTCATTGATGTTTTCCTTGGGGTATTTGGTTCAAAGGATATGGGCATTTTTGTCATTTTATTTGCATAATTCCAAAATGCTTTCTGAAATGGTTGTACCATTTTACAGCTCCACCAACAATGTATTTGTGTGCTTATCTTCCCATACACCTCCAACAATGATTGTTGCCATTTTTTGTCATTTCCTCCAATGTTTAGGGTATGAGGTGAAACCTCAAAGTTATTTTGATTTGCATTTCTCTTATTATTACTGATGCGGAGCATTCTTTCATGTGGTTTTGAATCCTTTGCAGTTCTTCTTTTGAAAATTGTTGTTCATATCCTTTTACCATTTTTCTATTGGGTAATGGTTATTCATTAGATAGATAGATAGATAGATGGATAGATAGATAGATAGATAGATAGATAGATAGATGATACAGGAATATATGTATACATATTTATTAATTGCTTATATATCTTGGACAACAAACTCTTATCAGAGAAATTTGATGCAAAGCTATTTTCCCCATTCAATCATTCCTTTCTTATCTTAGATGTATGTATTAATGTTATTTGTACAGAAGCTTTTCAGTTCTAAGTAATCCAAGTTATCTATTTTATCTTTTGTAATCACCTCTCTCTCTTGCTTGGTTAAGAATACATCTCTTAACTATAGCTGTGAGAGGCACATGATCTGTTTCTTTTCTAATTCATTATAATATGATCTTTTATATTAAGGCCACATATCTATTTATTGTGGAATATGGTATGAGATGTTGGTCTAAGCCTAATTTCTGCCAGAATGCTTTCCAGTTTTCCCAGCAGTTTTTTTTAGTCAAATAGAGAGTTTTCCCCAAGTAATTTATGTTTTCTACTACATCAAACACTGGGTTATTGAGTTCCCTTGTTTCTTTTCTTTTTTTTTTTTAAAGGCAATTGGGGTTAAGTGACTTGCCCAGGGTCACACAGCTAGTAAGTGTCAAGTGTTTGATCTGATGCCACATTTGAACTCAGGTCCTCCTGACTTCAGGGCTGGTGCTCTATCCACTGCACCACCTACCTGCCCCAAGAGTTCCCTTGTTTCTAAATCCCCCTTGTTTAGTCTATTCCACTGATCTGTCTGTCTAGTCTTTAACCAACACCAAATGCTTTTGATGACTCAAGAACTGCTTTCTGTAAGAAGCCTTTCCTGATTCCTTCTCCCACCACTTATTTTGTGTGTATTCTATATATACTTAGATATGCATACATTACTTTCCTTGATAAACTATGAACTCCTTGAGGGAGGAGACTTTCATTTTTGTCTTTGCATTCTGACTTTTTATCACAATGTTATGAGTATAGAAGCTGCTGAATAAATACTTGTTGATTGATTGGCAACTGAGGTTCAAAATTTCAGTTCTGCCACCTGTAAGATCTTGGGGGTAAGTCTCTCGACCTTGCTGGGTCCAAGGTTCTACCTCTGTAAAAGGAAGGACTTAGACTAGATGAGCTCTAAGGACCCTTGAAGCCTATGATGAAATAATTTTACTTATCAAATTGTTGGTTTGTTCTTAAATGACTTTTGTGGTTTTGACCCAGTTTCCCCTAATACTAAAAAAAGAATCAGAGGATACCTTAAGTAACACCAGCTGGTCTGTATGCTAGCTGGAAACAAAATACAGGCAAACTTTGGAGATGTTGTGTGTTCAGATCCAGACCACCACAATAAAGCAACTATTGTAATAAAGAGAGTCACACAAATTTTTTTGTTTCCTAGTTCATATAAAAGTTGTGCTTACACCATACTGTAGTCTATTAAGTGACCAATAATATTATGTCTAAAAAACCAATGAACGTAACTTAAATTAAAAAAACACTTTTTTGCTTCCTCCTTCTCCTCATGTGGTCCCTCTCTCCACGTGGGGAGTCATAGCCTTACATGTGGGTGTTCTGTCCAAAGCAATATAATTTTTGGTCACTTATATTTTGTAAGATATCTTGGGGTTTGGGGACTAAATTTTTAAAAAATTTCTTATTTATTTATTTTATCATTTTTTTTTTAAAAGCTAGGACAATTAACTATTTGTCTTGTGCAGTTTTAATTTGATTTCTTGAAATACAGCTCTGAAAAAACAGGCTTTGAAAAAGTCCATTGTGATTCAAACGGAGCTACTTGACTACCCTTTAAACCCAAATCACTCTGGCTTTCGTCCAATCGTCAATAATAGGTAATATCCCAAATCTCTCTTGCTCATTTTTTGGGTTCTTAGATAGCAATTGTTTTCTCTTCCAGCCAGAAACTCTAAGGGTCTTCCCCTCCCACACTGATTCTTTTGTGATGGCAACGTAGGCCATTTTTTGTCTCAGATCTTATCTGGCCCTTAATCCCTGAATCGGCATTGCCTGGACAAACTGAGACCTGGGAAAGAGCTTACTTCAAAAAGGGCAGGTAGGTGGCACAATGGATAGAACTTCAGACCTGGAGTCAGGAGGACTTGAGTTCAAATCTAGCCTCGGACACTTGACCCTTAATAGCTGTGTGACCCTGGCTAAGTTATTTAACCCTGATTGTCTCACAAAAACAAAACAAAAAACCCAAGGTCATTCACTATATCCTGGGTCATCTTGACTTTTATCTTGCCACTGGACTCTGATCACTCTGGAGGAGATAGTGAGGCTGATGACTTTGTGCAGCTTTGCCTCACTTAAACCCAAATTCATGCCCAAGTCAAGACATTAACATTATGATGTCATTGGACCTCTTCAAGAAAGAAGGACAAACAACAACAATTTTATTGCTAAAAAATGTTAACCATCACCTGAGCCTTTAGCAAGTAGTAATCTTTGTGCTGGTAGAACATCTTCCCTCAGTGTTGATGGCTGCTAACTGATTAGGATGGTGGTTGCTGAAGTTTGGGGTGGCTGTGGCAATTTCTTAAAGCAGAAAAGTTTGCCACATGGACTGAGTTTTCCTTTTACTTGAACACTTAGAGGCTGTTGTAGGGTTATTAATTGGCTTAACTTCAATATTATTGTTTCTGAAGGAATAGAGAGGCCTGAGGAGAGGGAGACAAGATGGAAGAGCCCTTCCGTGGAGCAGTCAGAACACTCATAGCTTTATTAAGTTTGCATTCTTATACGGGTGCAGCTTGTGGCACCCCAAAACAATTACAATAACAACATCAAAGATCACTGATCACAGTTCACCATAGCAGATATAATAATAATGAAAAAGTTTGAGATATTGTGAGAATTGTGAAAATGTGACATAGAGACATGATGTGAGCACATGCTGCTGGAAAAATGGTGCTAATATCCTGGCTTGATGCAGGGTTGCCACAAACCTTCAATTTGTTAAAAAAAAAATGCAATATTTGTAAAGTGCAACAAAATGAGGTATATCTGTACCAGTTTTCAAGCATTCTTATCTCTGTGATTGCATGGAGTAACATCAAGCAGTGTGGAATACTGAGAAAAGCACTGAGTTTGGAGTCAGAGGAGGAGGATTTGGACACCAGCAGCTGTTCTGTGTCCTGACTGCGGGACCTTGACTAATGCCTTCAGCCTCTCTGATCCACATTTTGCTTATCTGAAAAATAAAGGAGTTGGATTAGATGATCTCTAAGGCCCCTTCCAGTTCCAAGTCCTGTGACCCTAGCCATAAGGTTCACAGAACCACCAGGAAAATTAACAGGGAGAAATGGAAGACTATCCCAGGCTAGCCACCTGAGCAGATAGGCCAAGGAGGAGAGACTCCAGTGAAGAGTAAACCTTGAAGTGCAGGCTAAAGATGCTGACAGTGGAGATCCTAAGTTGCATGTGAAACTAGAGAGGGCCTGAACTATATCTACACAGCCTCTTGAAATGGGGATGGTGGGAAATAGATGACAAGACACACACATGATCCTGGAGAGCAGTTTGTACTGGACATTTGAATCTACTCACACAATCCCTAGAGAGAGAATCACAATGTGGAGGGATATCTTTCCCTCATACTGTGAGTGCTGTGGACTGTGCAGGTCTTGAGGAGAGAGGACTGTCAATTTTGCAGGATCTTGAAAGGCACACATTAATTGGAAGGACTGTATAGAACCTTTTGGGGATGCGGGTGAAGAATTTTCTTGAGTATTCATAAGCTCTAGATAGAGGTTCTTTCCGTTAATTTGTCTTGCAAATAAAACCTTTTCTGTTTATTATCCTTGTTAGCCTGAATGTTTCCAGGGAAGTTAAGAGCTCTTCTTGGGGGGAAGCAAAACAAGTAAGATAATGAAGTGTCTGGGGTTTCCCTGGACTAGGGCACAAGTCAGAGAGAATTTGAGAGGCACCTCCAAAATAGTAGCCTAAGCCTACTGTAGGTAAGACATTGTGCTAGGCACTCCTGAGGACACAGAGACAAAGGTAGGGGCAGGAGTGTCAGTCCAATAGGCCGGGAATCAGAAAACTTAGCTTTGAATCAGACACTTACCAGTTGAATGATTGATTGAGGGCAATAATAAATAAGAACACTAGCTTAACTCCTGTCCCCATGCAAGTTAGGGTAATTAATTCTTTCTTCCTTCTCACTGCATGGTATATGCATATTAAAATACTCTTGGTTTCCCAAACAAACAACCTACTATTGTATAGAATGTTTGGTAATTAGTTATGTTTTTTAAAAAAATGAATGCTATTGATAGGTTTTTTTATACCACCAGAATTTCTCCCAATATCCCTCCTGCTACTCCCTCCTAGAGAGCCATCCCATAGGATAAATAGCATTTTTAAAGAAATAAATAATATTTTTAGAGAAAAAGAGGAAGAGAAAAAGAATTAGCAAAATTGATCAAAATGCCAAAAAAGTCTGAAAGTATATACAATGCTCCATGTCTTTGGATCCTCGTACTTTGCAAAGGAGTTGGGGGGGGGGCAGAGGTTGGGTCTTATCAATTCTCTTTGGAGCCATGCTCATTCTTGGTACTTCTGCAACATTCACCTTGGGGAGCTAGGTGGTGCTATGGCAGCCTAGGGGTCTTGGAAACCTCGAAAGGCAAAGGGCATGAGTCTGCCTCGAAAGAATTCAACCATTCAAGCCTTCTTTCAGTCCAAGTAGTTTATTAAAACACCGGTTGGGGTGGGCAAGATTCCTAGTGAGTCTATGCTATTTGTGAGGCCACTACGAGCACTAGATTTTAAGAATCTGAGCAATTGATGAGGATAAGATTGATGTTTTATACAGAAAGACTGTGGGAAGATCTGGATGGGATTAAGGAGTGGGAAGTAGCCTGGGGTGGGTCCAGGTGTAGACAATGGAAGAAGTTAAGTGACAGGACAGCCCCAGTGAAAGGGCACTTAAAAGGATCATTGACTGGGATGGGCGGGGTGCCTCAGGAGAATGCCAGAGATCTGAGTTCAGGGGATTTGGGGTCCAGGTCCCAAAGATATGGTCTTTTCCTTTTAGGAGTCCAGTGTGAATCCCAACCCCATCAGTGTAGCAGATAGAGTACAGGGCCTGAAATTAGGAAGACTGACTTCTTGAGTAAGATCTGGTCTCAAACACTTACTAGCTGTGCAACACTGGCAAATTACTTAACCCTGCTTGCCTCAGTTTCCTCATCTGTAAAATGAGGTGGAGAAGGAAATGGCAAACCACTCTAATATCTTTACCAAGAAAACCCCAAATGGAGTTGCAAAGAGTCAGAACAATAACCCAAAGTTTATCCTTTAAAGGCACTGAGACCATCCTCAAGACTTGGCTGCCTCAGGGATCTTTAGGATGAAAGGTCACTTCTAGTTGCCTGAGGACAAAACAAACACTAAAAACCCCAGGAGCTAGTTGATATTTGGCAGACCATGAAGGCAACTCAGGCAAGGGAGCTTCACTCAGCTGAATAAATTTAGGGTATCCTCAATGCCTATCCTTGTTGAGTATCTTCCTCCTGGTATGGCTAAATAAATCTCCATTTGTTAACTGCTGAATGACCTATGAACAACTCATTTTGTTCAAATATTGAACCTAAGCTACCAAGTAACTGGCCTAAGTCAGTCCAAGCCCCAAATAACAAGTCACTTAACTTCTCAGATGCTCAGTTTTCTCATCTGTAAAATGGGAATAGGAATAGTTTTACTATCTATCACACAGGATTATTGCTAAGGAGAGCTTTGTGTAACATTGATTCTGGAGTATTCCCTGGACTTGCACTCACATTCATGAGTTGGGTCCCCAGAGGACAGCTGCTGCTTTGGCTTCTAGGGGTACTCTGTAGATCTACACTCCTAAAATTATTGCTCCTGAGCCCCAACTGGTAAATTTAACACCTTGTTAAATGTTCTTTACTTTTTGTGATCACATCCCAGTTTCCCCTATTTGGCAGACTGGTTAGAAACTAACCCCCCTATATTTGCTAACCACAAAGTATAATGTGAACATGAGTTACGATGATTGTTATCCTCAGAGAAAATGTTCCACTTAGTTTTAAATGAGTCCATCTTTGAAAAGAAAATACTGAAAATGAACAGGCAGCTTGGCTCCAGACTCAGATTCCTTCCCTGAATGCCCCTGATCAGGGCCAGATGTAGTTCCTGCTCTGGTCTTCATGAAGGAGACACATTCCAATCAATGGTGGTCTCCTACTTTGGCCCAGATCACAGGAACTGGTGATCAGCCAGGAAGTAAGAAACCAGAGACTGGGATACAACCTATCTACCTGGTCCAATCAGATAGCCTGTTTGTAGTACATGCTTGTACCCCAGTTCCAGAGAGCTGCTGCAGAAATCTGGTCAGGTGAACTTAAGGCTTCCCAGTCACAATATGAGGCTAATTCTGGCTTGGTTCCTCTGGTTCCCAGAAGAGACCCACAGTAGGACTGTCATGGAGGCCTAATAGTACCCAGAGACTGAACTATGACCATTTCAGCCCAAAGCAAAAGCTTTCTCAAGTGAAAATATGCCAAACTTCCAAAGGCAATGCTTTCCCTCCCCAACCTGTCCATCCCCTTAGGGCTTGAGGGAGTTTTCAGAAGCAGGAATTACCTGGGAAAGTAAAGATACAAATGTATGGATATTCTATTATTATCCTGGATAAGATGGGTCTGATGTTCCCAGGATTTCTGCCTTTGGCATGGAATAATAATGGAGCCAAAGTTTCCAGAAATCTCCTAGTAGAAGCATCATTGTTCACAAAGGGCTGACATTTACCAGACCCAGCCATAAATGACAGTGAAGAGAACCAGCCCTGTCTCCTGTCCTGGAGGGCCCTATACTTGGAGAGATGGGACTGGAGGGCAGACTGAAATAAGACATTTGGTGAAAACCTTTGTCTCTGCCTCTTTCTAGTCTCCTTTCTGGTTTTGTCTTTTTTTCTTCCCCTAGTGTAACTTTGTTCCCTCTTATTTTGTTGCCTTTACCTACCTCCATGCCCCTCCTTAGTCTCAATATGAATCACTCCAACAAAATTCTCGAATTTACTGAAATCAAATCACATTTATTTTTACTCCTGATCATCATTTATCTCCAGATAGTCTTTTCTTAGTCCTAAATCCTTCTCATCCTATCTGCTGCATTTGACATAGGACCACCCTCTTCTACATAATCTCTTCACTCTGGGTTTTTGTGACATTGCTCTACCCTGGTTTGCTTCTTACCTGTCTGGCCACCACTTCCCAGTCTCTTCCACTGCTCATCATCCAAATTATGCCTCCTAATTGCTAGCAATCCCAAAGGTTCTGTTCTAGGCCCTCTCCTCCCTCTCTTCTGCCCTTGTCTCTCTCTCTCTGTTTCTCTCTGTCTTTCCTCTCTTCTCTCTGTCTCTGACTCTGTCTGTTTCTCTATCAGTCTCTTTCCTGTCTCCTAGTCTCTTTGTCTCTCTTTCTCTCCCTCTTTCTCTTTAACTCTGTCTTTGTCTGTCTGTTTCTCTCTCTCTCTCTCTGTCTCTCTCTCACTTCTTTCTCTCCCCCATCTTTCTCTATCTCTGTCTCTTTATAACCTTACCATATCCCATAAGTTTAATTATCATTTCTATACAGTTAACACCCAGATCTATATAACCAATCTCATTCTTTCCCCTGCCCTTCAGTCCCATATCATTAATTGCTCTGTTTTAGGCTGGACATTTGGACATTTCAAATTTGACTGGGACACAAACTTTCCTTGGGGCTCTATCCACAAAGAAAGGACTGAGCCATTACATTCAGTTTTTCTCAAAATGGTTCTAACACTACTCTGAAGCCAGAGCTTCGTGTTGAAAGGCCTTTTTCTGCTAATTATTAAAGCCATATGTGTTTCAAGAGAAATTTAATCCTTGTGTGATTCACTCACGCTCAATCCATCACAGTGTTGCTTTTAAGGGTTATTTGATGTTCAAGAAGCCAAGGGAGCTAACTAAACAAAGCCAAATGTGAGTGGAATCCTCCAGGATTAAGCATGATCTAAATGGGGAAAAATATCTTTTGCCAGCCTACTTTTCAGACTACAATTCAGCAATGACCCTAAGGAACCCTATATCTTTGTTATGTGTTTCTTTTCAAAGACCTGTGCAGAGATAAGGTAAAGTGAAAGATACGAATTTTTAGGTAAACAAGTGAATTATGTTCCAAGACACCTGATGTCTATGTTCAACTTTGCCCACTAATGTGACATATGGGCATATTGATTTCTCTTCAGTATTACAGATGGGGTTCATATCAGGGACCTCTCACTTCTCTGGCTTGTTCTCCCACCCAGACATAATCTGGGAACTTGAATATCTGGCTGTTCCCCAAGAGTGACCACCAATTCCCCAAGCAAAGATGCAGGATCACAAAATTTAAGAACATGAAGTAATTCTATTTACACAATAAGGGTAGGGAAAAGATTTTACATCTAAACACATACACATGTGAATATGGAAGCTGTATAGATGCAAACTGGCCTTTGCATGAGTTTGCTTGGGGGAGGAGCCTTGGAATTTTGGGTGCTGTTGCCTTCAAACAAGGCATTGTGTCTACTCCTGCCACCAAAAACAAACAACTCCCCCCCCAAAACAAAACAATAACAACAACAACAGAAAAAACAACCTAGTCCTATTACCCTGAGATTGCCAATGCCAAGTTCTGGAAGACAGGCAGTTCTTTTTTGCTAGTCTACACAGGGGCCTGGGATTCCAGTAGTGATTTATTTTCACTAAAGCCCAAGCTCATCCATGTTTCACACTGGCCTTGGGTGTTTGGAGCTAAGGGTATACAGGGTCTTGGGAAACGGTCATTGGGAGCCCTTGCCAATAACATCCCATTGAGACATTTACGACAGAGGCCATTCAGCTCTCCTGATGATCCCATGTCCTGGTCCCTCCAGGTAGTAGTTCCACCTTGCAAAGTGAAGTCAGTGAACCAGCCTAAAACAGAGGCCGGTTAAAAGCAATCATAGGGTCACAGAATTTTAGAAGCTCAGAACTATAAGACAACTTAGAGATCTCCAGTACAACTAGGACCTGAATGGGAATCAGCTCTAAAATATCCCTGGCAAGTGGTCAACCAGCCTCTACCTGAAGACCTCTAATGACAGGAAATTGATTATTTCCTGAGGCAGCTTTAATTATCTATCCCTTGTAGTTTCCATCCATTGATCCCAGTCCTTCCTTCTGGGGACAAAAACCTTTCATATAATTATTCTTTAAGTACTTAAAGACAATTACTATGCCCTGATCCTATCCTCACCACCCTCCAGTTATCTCTATTCAATCTCAATTTAATTCCTTCATTGACCCTTATATGGCATAGTCTTCAATACTGTCCTCTTCCTGATTGCCCTTCTCTAGACAAGCTCCAGTTTGCCATTGTCCTTTCTAAAATGTGGTCCCAAGAACAATACACCAGATGGGGACTAGCAAAGGCAGAAAACATTGGCATTATCACCTCTCTCATTCTGGACATTACACCTCTGTATTTACTTACATGTTGTTTCCACTGGTAGAATGTGTGAACCTTGAGGGCAAAGACTGGTTTATTTAAAAAAATTTTTTTTAACAAAAATTAATTTTTTTCTCTCTCTTCCATCTCACCTCCCAATGAAAATGAAAACTCTTGTAACAAATGTGTGTAATCAAGCTAAAGAAATTCCCATGGCTCTGGCCCTGGCTACATCCAAAAATATAGTGTTAGTGCAGTTTAGAGCATTAAGGCTTTTAATTGCACTAAGACTTTTGGAACATCCTGTATATGTCTCATCATGTACTTTGAGTCCATCATCTCTCTGTCAGAAGGTGGGCAAGAAATGTGGGAATTATGTTGGTCATCGTGTTGATCAGAATTCTTTTATTGTTGAGTTATTTTCAGTCATGGCTGACTCTTTGTGACCCCATTTGGGGTTTTCTTGGCAAAGATGTTGGACTGGGTTGCCATTTCCTTCTCCAGTTCATTTTTACAGATGAGGAAACTGAGGCAAATAGGATTAAATGACTTACTCAGGTTCACATAGCTAGTAGTGTCTGAGGCTGGATTTGAACTCATGAAGATTAGTCTTTAACTCCAGGCCCAGCGCTCTATCCAATGTACCACCTAGCTGTCCTCAGAATTCTTAAGTCTTTCAAAATTATTTATCTTTACAATGTTGTTATTATTGCATGAATTATTCTCCTGGTTCTGCCCCCTTCACTCTTCATTTGTTCATACAAGTCTTCCCAGGATTCTTTTTTTTTTTTAATTTATTTTTATTTTAATTAATTTTTTTTGTGAATTTGTTTTTTATTTTTAACATGTGTTTTTAAAACTTTGGGTTATAAATTTTCTCCCTTCTTCCCTCCCCACCCTCATTGAAAAGGCAAGCATCTCGGTACAGGTTATAGATATATAGTCATGCAAAACACTTCCGTAGCAGTCCTGTTGTGAAAAACTAAATATATTTCCCTTCATCCTATCCTACCCTCCATTTATTCTATTCTCTCTTTTGACCCTGTCCCTCCTCACAAGTGTTTGCTTTTGATTATCCCCTCCCCCAATCTGCCCTCCCCTCTATCAACCCCCTGATCTCTTGTCCCCTTACCCTCTTATTTTCCTGTAGGGTAAGATAGATTTCCATACCCTATTGTGTACGTTATTCCCTCCTTAAGCCAAATCCTACGAGAATAAGATTCACTCATTCCCTCTCACCTTCCCCCATTTCCCCTCCACTGTAAAAGCCTTTTCTTTCTGTTTCTTGTGAGATATTTTACCTTATTCTACTTCTCCCTTTCTCCTTCTCCCAGTATAATCCTCTCTCACCCCTTAATTTTATTTTCTAGGTATCACCCCTTCATCTTCAACTCACCCTGTGCCCTCTATCTATCTATCTATCTATACATACATATAATTTTTTCCCTCCCACTACCCTAATACTGACAAAGGAATCATGAGTTACAAATATCATCTTTCCTTGCAGGAATGTAAACAGTTCAACCTTAATAAGTCTCTTATGATTTCTCTTTCCTGTTTACCTCTTCCATGTTTCACTTGAGTCTTGTATTTGAAGGTCAAATTTTCTACTCAGCTCTGGTCTTTTCCACAGGAATGCTTGAAAGTCCCCTATTTCATTGAATGAAGGATTTTTTTACCCTGAAAGATTATACTCAGTTTTGCTGGGTAGGCGATTCTTGGTTGTAGTCCTAAACTGCTTTGCCCTCTGGAATATCATATTCCATGCCCTCTGGACCCTTAATGTAGAAGCTGCTAAATCTTGTGTTATCCTGATTGTGTTTCCACAGTACTTGAATTGTTTCCTTCTGGCTGCCTGCAATATCGTCTCCTTGACCTAGGTATTCTGGAATTAGGCTACAACATTCCTAGGAGTTTTCCTTTAGGGATCTCTTTCAGGAGGAGATTGGTGGATTCTTTCAATTTCTATTTTGCCCTCTGGTTCTAAAATATCAGGGCAGTTTTCCTTGATAATTTCTTGAAAGATGATGTCTAGGCTCTTTTTTTTGATCATGGCTTTCAGATAGTCCAATAATTTTTAAGTTCTCTCTCCTGGATCTATTTTCCAGGTCAGTTGTTTTTCCAATGAGATATTTCACATTCTCTTCTATTTTTTCATTCCTTTGGATTAGTGTTACAGTGCCCTGATTTCTCACAAAGTCACTAGCTTCCAATTGCTCTATTCTAATTTTTAAAGAAGTATTTTCTTCAGTAAGCTTTTGGACTTCTTTTTCCATTTGGTCAATTTTGCTTTTTAGGGCATTCTTCTCCTTGTTGGCTTTTTGGACCTCTTTTGACATTTGGGTTAGGCTATTTTTTAAGGCGTTATTTTCTTCAGTATTTTTTTGGGTCTCCTTTAGCATCACTCTCAACTTTTCCTCTACTTCTCTTACTTGCTTCTCAAAATCCTTTTTGAGCTCTTCCATGGCCTGGGACCAATTCATATTTTTCTTAGAGGCTTTGGATATAGGAGCTTTGGCTTCATTGTCTTCTTCTGGTTGTATGTTTTGATCTTCTTTGTCATCAAAGTAAGATAATAGTTTGACTCTTTTTGAGCTGCTTGATCTCATGATCTCAGCCAATTACTTGAGTTATAGATTCTTTGTTAAGGTAGGAGTCTGTTTCCAGTGTGGAGAATGTACTGTCCCAAGCTTCAGGGGTTTGTACAGCTGTTTTCAGAGATACTTCTAGGGACCTGTAAATTTTCAGCTCTTCCAAGGTGCTATGATCAAGGGCGAGGTGTTTACTCCTTTCCTGGCCTGTGCTTTGCTGTATGAGTGACCATAAGAACTCTTTTCTGTCTTGGAACTGTGAGGAGGATTTCCTCTCCACAGCCACTACAAGCTCCACCACTCCAGTGTTCCTCCTTGCCCCAGGACCGCCACCCAGAACTGTAATCCAGATCCAACCATGGGCAAAGCAAGAGAATCCTGCACCAACAGAGAGATCCCTGCAATCCCCCTCTGATCAGACACTCAATTCTCCCTCAGTCTGTGGGCAGGAAGCTCAGGAAGCAGCCACAGCTCCAAGGAATGGGGCTGGCATCCCACGCTCCTCTCTCACCACTGTAGAAACAGACTTTTCCCATTGACCTTCTAAGTTGTCTTTGGCGTTCCTGGGTTGAGAAGTCTGGAAACTGCCACTGCCCCAAGTGATTCAGTTCTCTGAGGCCTGCTCCAGGGTCGCTGAGGTCTGCATGCCCACGCCAAACTGAGTTCCTCTCCTCGTCTGGCACGATATACCTTTCAGATCAACCATCCAGGCTGTCTTTGGCTGGAAATTTGTTTCACTCTGTCTTTTTGTGGGTTCTGGTGCTTTAGAATTTATTTAGAGCCATTTTTTATAGGTATTTGGAGGGGTTTGGGGGAGAGCTCAAGCAAGTCACTGCTTTTACTCTGCCATCTTGGCTCTGCCCCCCCAGGATTCTTTAAAACTATCCCCCTCATCATTTCTTACAGCGCAATAGTATTCTATTATATTCCTATTCCATAATTTATTCAGGTATTCCCAATTGATAAGTACCTCCTTAGCTTTGAGTGCTTTGCCATTACAAAAAGAGATGTACATATATACATGCACATATATACATAGATACATAGATATATAGATATAGATATATGTATACACACATACATATGTGTGTGTTTATTTTATATACATGGATATATACATATACATACACACATGTGTATACATAAACACATGCATACATACATACATACATACATATATATACATACACACACACTTATATATATATATATATATTCTTCAGTAACTTTTGGGTCATAGTTACAAATCACTTTCTAGAATGGCTTAACCCACTCACAGCTCCATCAATATCAAGGTGCTTGTTTTGCACGACCCCTTCAGCATTTGTTTTTTTCCTTTTTTGACAACTTTGCTCATCTGATGGGTGGGAGGTAGAAGCTCAGAGTTGCTTTATTTATATTTCTCTAATTATTAGTGATTTGAACATATGGTTATTGATGGCTTGGATTTTTTCCTTCGTAAATTGCCTGTTCATGTACTTTGATCACTTATCAACTGGAGAATAGTTCTCATTCATATAAATTTGAATCAATTCCTTATGTATCTTGGAAATGAGATCTTTATCAGATACTTGCTATAATGATTTTCCTCCAGCTAACTGTTTACCATCTAATCTTAGTTACATTCAATTTGTTTGTACAAAAACCTTTTAATTTTATGTAATCGAAATTGTCTATTTTATCTTCTGTGACCCTCTCCATCTCTTGTTTGGTCATGAGCTCTTCCACTATCCATAGATGTTATAAGTAATTTCTTCCATTCTCCTCTAACTTGTTTGTGACATCACTCCTTATGATTAAGTCACGTATAGATGTCGAGCTTATCTTAGTATGTGATGTGAGATGTTGCAATAGAGAGAGTACTGGGACTAGGGTCAGTAAGACCTGAATTCAAATTTGGTCTTGGATACTCAATAGTTATATGACCGTGGGCAAGTCACTTAACTTCTGTTTGCCTCAGTTTCTTTCTCTGTAGAATGGGGTTAATAATAGCACCTACCTCCCAGGGTTGTTATGAAGATCAAATGATCAAATTGGACTTAGCATAGGGCCTGGCACACAGTAGGTGCTACATAAATTTTGGCTAGTAGTAGTAGTAGTAGTAGTTTCTACCAAACTATTTTTCCAGTTTTCTCAGCAGTTTTTGCTGAATAGTGAGTCTTTATCATAGCAGTAGAGGTCTTTGGGATTAACAAATAATAGGCTACTGGGTTCATTTGCTTCTGTATATTATATACTTCATCTATCCCATTGATAAACCTATCTATTTTTTAACCAGTAACAAATTGTTTTGATGATTACTACTTTGTAGCATAGTTGTTTTTTTGGGGGGGGGGAGTGAGGCAATTGGGGTTAAGTGACTTGCCCAGGGTCACCCAGCTAGGAAGGGTCAAGTGTAGCATAGTTTTTGATCTGATATTGCTGGGCCCACTTCCTTCCCATTAAAAAAAAATTTTTTTTCCTTTAAGATTCTTGAGATTTTGTCCCTCCAGATGAATTTCAGTTTTATTTTTTCATATTTATTTCTTCAAAGTAATTCTTTTGTAATTGGATTGCTAAGGCACTGATTAAATTAATTTAGCTAGTATTATCACTTTTATTATATTGGCTTAGCCTACCCATGAACAATCAATATTCCTCCAGTTATTTAGGTCTGCCTTTATTTCCATAGTATTTTGAAACTATATTCCTATAGTTCCTATGTGCGTCTCAACAGGTAAATAACCAAATATTTTATACATTCTGTAGTTATTTTAAGGCAGCTAAGTAGTGCAATGGATAGAGGCCCAGGCCTGGAGTCAGGAAGACTCATCTTTCTGAATTCAAATTTGGTTTTAGATATTACTAGCTGTGTGACCCTGGGCTACTCACTTCACCCTGTTTGTCCTCAGTTTCCTCATCTGCAAAATGAACTGGAAAAGGAAATAGCAAGCCACTCCAGTATCTTTGCCAAGAAAACCACCAAAAATAGGATCAGGAAGAGTCAGACGTAACTGAAACAACTAAACAACAATGACAGTTATTTTAAATGGAATTTCTCTTTCTCTTCCTGCTGAGTTTTGTTGGCAATATACAGAAATGATGATGGTTTATGTGGATTTATTTTATATTGCGAAACTCAGTTGAAATTGTAGCTTCAATTAATTTTTAATTGATTTTCTAAAGTTCCAGGTAAACTATCACATCATTCACAAAAGCAATAATTTTGTTTTCACTTTGCCTGTGCTTATTCCATCAATTTCTTTTTTCTTCTTTTACTGCTATAGCTAGCATTCTTAGCAATATATCAAGTAGTAGTGGTTATAATAGACATCTTTGATTTTCTTCTGATCATACTGGAAAGGCCACTAGTTTATCATCATTACATATGATGTTGGCTCTTGGTTTTAGAAAGACACTTCTTTTCATATATAGAAAGTGTCATTTATTTATGTTTTCTAGTATTGTTTTTTTTTTAACAGAAATGAGTATTTTATTTTATCAAAAGATTTTTTCTGCATATGCTTTTTTCTGTATATAATCATATGCTTTTCCTGGTTCTTTTTACTAAGATGGTATATTATGCTTATAGTTTTCCTATTACTGAATCAACCCTGTATTTCTGGCATAAATTCAACACAGTCATGGTGTATACTTGCTTTGATAAATTGCTATAGCCTCTTTGCTAATATTTTATTGTAAGTTTTACACCTATATTCATTTGGGATATTGGTCTGTAGTTTTCTTTCACTGTTTTGATTCTTCCTAGTTTAAGTATCACTACCACATTTGTATTATATAATGGAAGGACTTCTTTTCCTATTTTGGAATCAGTTTATATAATTTTGGAATTAGTTGTTCTTTGAATGTTCGATAGAAGTTGCTTGTAAATCCATTCCCCACTTTGGTAGCTCATATATCGCTTATTCAATGTCTTTCTCTAAGACTGAGTAATTTAAATTCTCAGTTTCTTATTCTGTTCATCTGGGTATTTTATATTTTTGTAAATATTCATCCATTTAAGTTGTTAGTTTTATTAGTTTTTAATAATTTCCTTTTTTAAAAATTTATTTGGTATGGACTCCTTTTTCATCTTTGGAATTGGTAATTTGGTTTTCTTCTCTTTTTTTAAGCTAATAGTTTATTTTCTAAAGCTCCAAATTTTGTTTATTAATCCAATGGTTTTTGCTTTCAATTTTGTTAATCTCTTCTTTGAGTCACATAATTTCTATTTTGGTATTTTATTTAGGGTGTTTTAAATTTTTTTTCTATAGTTTTTAAAGTTGCATGGTAAATTCATTAAACTGTTATTTCGAGTGTTTACTTAGAGATACAAATTTTCCTCTAAAGAATGCTTTGATTATAGTCCAAAAATGTTGCTATGATGTCTAATTGGTATAATTATCTCTAATTTAATTATCTATTATTTCTGTGATTTGTTCTTTAAACCTCTCTTTCTTTAGGGTTAAGTTGTTTAGTTCCCAATTATTTTTGATCATTTCTTCAGTAGCTATTTATTTAATGATATTTTAATTTCATTATAATCTATAAGAATGTATTTAATATTTCCACTTTTCTGAATTTGTGAAATTTTTGTGTGCTACTGTACGGTCAATATTTGTAAAGGTGCCACATATAGCTGAGAAGCATGTATATGCCTTGATAGTGCCATTTAATAATGTCCAGAAATCTATCATATCTAACTTTTGTAAACTCTTTGTCAGTTCTTTAACTTCTTTCTTGCTTAAATTTTTTGTTAGATTTTTCTTGGTCATAAAGGAATACATTGAAGTCCTCCTTTATTATAGTTCTATTATCTTGTTTCTCCTTGTAACTCATTTAGCTTTTCCTTTAAATATTTAGATATCATGTTATTCAGTCCATATATGTTAAATATTGTAATCATTGTCTATTGTACCATTCGATATGATGTTATTTCCCATTAAGGGTTATAAAGGGACATGTTATATCATCTGCTCCTATTAGAATATAATCAGTATCCCTGTTTATTCACTTATGATTGCTCATTCATATTTATCTTTTTACGTATCACTTGACTCCTATGTTTGTATTTCAGAATTTGTACTGAGCTCTGGTCTTTTCATCAAGAATGCTTAGAAGCTCTTTATTTTATTAAAGATTCCTTTTCCCCCTTATAGGGGTATACTCAGTTGGGTTTTTTGGGGGAAGGGGAATAGGTTATTCTTTGTTTGTAAGCCTATTTTTTTTGGCTTTTGGAATATTGTATTCAAAATCCTCTACTTCTTTATAGTAGTAGTTATTAAGTGTTGTATGATCCTGACTGTGGCTCCTTAGTATTTGAACTTTTTCTTTTCTGAATGTTTGAAAATTTTCTTCTTTGACCTAGAAGCTCTAGATTTTGGCTATGATGTTCCAGAAAGTTTTCATTTTGGGTTTTCCTTCAAGAGGTGGCTGATGAATTCTTCCTGTTTTCATATTGTCCTCTGGTTCTATGAGATCTAGGTAGTTTTCTTTCATTACTTCTTGAAATATGGTGTCTAGGATATTTTACGATTATGGCTTTCAGGTAGTCCAATAATTCTTAAATGATTTTTCTTTGATCTGCTTTTAGGTCAGTTTTGGTTTTTTTTTAGGCAATTGGGGTTAAGTGACTTGCCCAGGGTCACACAGCTAGGTCAGTTGTTTTTGATATAAGATACTCTATGTAACCTAACTCCCAGCTAAACTGAGTGAAGGAGGGTCTGCCTTGTGTTGTGTTTCTGGATTGGTGGAGAGAAAGCTGAGGGCAAATTTGGGAGCTTTGGAGAGGAGACATGTTCTTTATTCCTCCTTTGAGAGAGGACACTTATGAGAAAATATATATATATATACAGAGAGAGAGAAAGACATTAGAAGTGGCAAACATGAAGAGGAAGCTGGCTCTTCAAAGTGTCCCTCATTTCTAGCTTTCCTCTAGAGAGACTCTGGGGAATTTCCTCTTGAGTGAGACTGGGGCTTCTCTCTTATTCAAGCAATATTTTATCCTTCTCTCATCTAAAAATCTCGTGTACTCTTATGCATATTCTGGTATATTCTAATCTGTTTGCTATTTCCTTGGTTAAATTAATTTATTGCTAATCATGATTTGTGATAGTCTTTTTTTGAAACTAGCACATGGTGGGAAGGAGTCAAGCCTGAGGGCATAAGGTTGGGTTACCCCGATCTCTTAAAAATGGTGACCAAGAAAGCAGTCTCTAGACCAGTAATTTTTAGAGGCACAGATAGATATGATCCTAGTGTGGTACCCTCCTCTGTCAGAAAAGAGCAGCCAGCCTCATAGCCCATTTTCCTGCTCCCCTCCAGGCAAGAATCAAAGTCTCCCTTGCAGAGCGATTACCAAGATTCCAAAGATTTCCTTCAAGCCTCCTTACAAGGTTCATTTTGACAGCCTATATGGATATAATAATCTACATGGTATAGAAACACACTTAAAACCTCTTTTTTGGTTTCTCTGGAAATATTAATAAATAATATTTCTCTGGTTCAGACTTTCCTATTTGACAGTTGGTTAGGTCAAGATGGAAAAAAAAGCTTTTATTGAGGAACGGGTAATCATTGAATGAAAAATAACTCTTGCCTTTTAAGTCATTGCCTTCTCCACCCCTGAAATGATTGGACAATTGACCCATCTAAGGGCAATTGCCTTTTAATCTATCACATAGCTGCATTGATCCTAGGACCCATCCTTCTCCATTGAAAAAGGAGTAAGATATTTATATCTGGGAGGAACATCTTTGATTCCTTGAGGGGATTGATCCAGGAAGGAATGGAATGGTGTTTGTTACTCAGCTGTCTTGGAATATTAACCCAAGAGTATTTTAACATTATGATATTTTTCTTGTTTAGGATACCAAAAAGTGTTACCTAAAATGGGCATGAGTATTTTTAGAGGGCATGGGGAAACTATGTCATTTTGGACATCTCTCTCTAAACCAGAAATATTTTGGATATGATTAATGTTAAATTAAATATAATTGTTTCTATGGGGAGTTTTAAAGGAATAAATTACCATTGTAAAGCAGAGCAAGTTCTGTATATTGCTGGTAATACTGGGTTATTTAAATTGGTGCTGCTTTGGAGCTGAAGGTCTTTGCTCGCAAATTTTGTTGTTTATTATTGAAATTGTAAATTTTAACTACTATTTAGCCTTGGAGTTTCAAAAACAAGGCCTATCTTTCTAAACAAATTTTCCTTATTATTATTATGAACTCAGAAAACATCAAAGAACATGAACATTTCATTATAAATTAATGAATTGTTTTCTTCTATTAAATTTTGTGCCTCCTTTTCCATTTGGCCAATTCTGCTTTTTAAGGAGTTGTTTTCTTCAGTGTACTTTTTCCCCCCCAGTTGGCCAATTGCATTTTTTAAGGACTTGTTTTCTACAGTTAATTTTTGTCCTTCCTTTTCCAAGCTATTGACTCTCTCTTGCATACCTTCCATTTCTTTTCTCAATTTTTCTTCTACCTCCCTTGTTTGACTTTTAAAATGCTTCTTGAGCTCTTCCAAGGCTTTTTGGGCTTGGGGCCAGTTCATATTCCCTTTTGAGGTTTCAGATGTGGGTATATTGACAATGTTGTCCTCTTCAGAATTTGTACCTTGATTTTCCCTGTTCCCAAAATAAGAATCCATGGTCATTGTCCATTTCTTTTTGCTCATGGTGTTTGCTTATTTCCTGACTTTAAGAGAAAATATTGAGCTCTCCTGCTGGAGAGTAGGGGGCACTGACCCATGCTTCTTGAGCTGGAAGCCTAGGGCCTGGTCACTGGCTTTGAGTGCTGGGGCCTCAGGTGCTGGCAGTTGGAGGCTGTAGAGTTCTGGCAGCTTATCTAGTTTTGGGCTGGGATCAGCAACACTGGAGCTCTAGGGTAGGGGTGGGGAGTCTGGCCCCTGGGGGATGCCTGCTCACCCAGGCCTTGTACTCCTTTCTTTGGCTCCTACTCACCCGGGTCTTGCACAGGGATATTTCGAAGCTAGAGGATGTCTGTCAGATTTACCTCTTGGAGTTGTGCTTCCCAGAGTTGTGCTGAGGCACTGGGAGATTTGGCTGCTGAAGAATGCCATTGCACATGGTGGTTTTCCTAGCTGGTGTCTACAGGTTCCCCTGCCTGTCCTGAGGTACTCAGGGGTCCTGGTGTTGTCGCTTGCCTGCTCTACCACCTTTGGGTTCAGGATCTCCCCCTGGAATGCTGAGCTGGCTTGTTGGGACACTTCCCATTCCGTACTGCTCCCCGTCCTCCAGAGCAAGAGGGGCCTTTCCCATTAATCCCCCAAGCTTCCTGGACTACAAGACTGCTGAAGCCATCTTTCTGCTGGTTCAGCTGTTCCAGGGTTTTTCCAAGGGTGATATTTTCTGGGCTTTCAAAGGTCAATAAGGGAAGGTGAGAATGACTTATTTTTTACTCTGCCATCTTGGCCCTTGAAAGCAGAAGAGTGGGTAGCATTTTCCATCATGAATCTTTTGGAATTGTCTTAGATCCTTACATTGCTGAGAAGAGCTAAGTCTATAAAAGCTGGTCATCTCACAATGTTGCTGTTACTGCATACAGAGTTTTTCTGGTTTTGCTCATTTCACTCAGCATCAGTTTCCATATTCTTATCAGTGTTGGCTTCCTGAAACTGTTTGCTTAAAGCAAGTATGTCATATCTCCTGTTGAAGTCTGCAAAAATCAAGCCTGGGACATAAATTACAGTCCATGTCTTAACAAATTAGTTTCTAATGCAGATATTCTTATCTTCACCTTCTCTTGTTCCCTGGTATGTAAAAATCCTCTACTCTCTGTAAATTTCCATCGTCCCCATCCTGCTTATGTACTTACATTCTATATAAGGTTGTCGAAACTGATTGTCTGGACTCACTGACCCTTGCGTATGATCAGTGTTACTTTTGTTTAGGTAGAAGAAATCGGAGTTGACCTTGTGGACTCAGGAGAGTAAACCACCAGAGAGCCAGGAGGTGGAGTTCAGGCCAGGATCTGCTGGAAGCCAGATGGCAAGAGGCAAAGCCTACCTGGGTCAGTCTAACAAACATTCATCCAACTACTGGCCATGCCGCATCTGCAAGTGAACTTGGTGGGGCAAATGCTATATAGCAACTGAGTTAAGTCTGAGCCCACTTTCCCCATGGACCGAGGAGGTATGAGGGAGAGTGTGTCCATGGAGTGCTGAGGGGAAATGTTTGTACTTTTGTCCTTGCTCTATCTTCTAAGTAAATTCTCTTTTGTAAAATTGAATGAATGCTAATTATTTAAATGAGACTAGAGGGTTTATTATTATTATTATTACTATAACAGTGGGAGAAACACACCAAAATGGGGGCTAGAGCCCATAGCATTAGAGGAAATCACCCTACTAGCTCCAAGGGGTACTCCTAGAACCCTGAAGGGGAAATACAGCTTTCCTCATTCTGGAAGAGCAAGTGCAGAGCATTGTTACCTCTATAAACCTTTTTATAAAAACACCTTCTCTTCCTTCTTCTGAGTCCTGTACCTTCCCCTCTGCCTTCTCCACATTTAGGTGCCTAGAACCCCAGAAATGGGGCTGGGGAGAGCAGAGCATTCCTCTGTAGAGGAATGAAATACTTCACTGGTTTGCACTATAACAAGGGTTAGGAAGACCTTTACCACACCATGAAAGTCAAGGAACCTCAATCTTCCTTTTCTTCAGTCTTTCTCTATGGCCTCCTCCCAAACCCCTCAGGGCTTAACATCCCCCTAGATATATCATTTAATGAGCCAATCCGTCAAGACTGGTTGTCTAGCATTTTAGGACCTACTATGTTCCAGGCACTGTGTTAGACACTGGAATTCCAAAGAAAAAAATGAAACAGTGCCTGCCCTTAAGGACTTCACATTCTGTTGGGGAAAGCAACATGTACGTGTATGTAACACGTAACCCCACAGAAAAGAAATACGAGATAACTGTACAGAGGAGGCACTAACAGTATGGAAATTAGGAAAGACCTCAGGTAGGGGGTCTCATTTGAGCTAAGTTTTGAAGGAAATTAAGATTCTAAGAGGCAGAGGTGAAGAAGGAGTACATTCTAGGCAGGGGGGACTGCCCCATGCAAAGATTCTGAGATGGGAGATGAAAGGTAGTTTGTGAGGAACAGTAAGAAGGCCTTCAAAGAATAATGCATGTAAGGATGGAGTTGGAACCACCCCACCTCTTTTTAGCGCTTGAAATCTTAACTAGGTGAGAACACGTGTCAATGAATCAATCAACTACAGGCCTTAGACTAAAAAGCCTTCTGAAATGGAATACAGTTGCCTAAGAATTATGTTCTTATAGGCCAAGGAAACTTAATCATGCCCTAGGGATCATCTATAAGTTGTCAAGAGAGTTGAGGAGTGATTAATTTTCAGGCAGTGGAGCAAATGGGACTGTCTAGCATAGCGCTGAGGATGAATAATTTGGTGTGTGTGGGGGAAAACAGAGGCCTTGGCTTCAGTCTTGGTCAAGTCCTTCTCTTCTCTTTGCCTTCCTTCAACCCCCTCCCCACCTTTTTGGACAGAGGAGGATCTTGCAAGCTTTGGAGGGTCTTGAGTATTTGGAAATTCCCATTTCCCCATTGGTGTCTTAGCATCATTGCTTTCCCCACCTGTTCCAGGCAGTGTCTGCCTAGCGAGCCAACAGACTGGATTCATGGCCCTACAAGGAGCCCACTAAAGAGACCATACTATACCCAAGGGCAACTTCTCAAGCAACCCACCAATGGGAGAAAAGTACTTCTAGCCATCGGGAACTGAGTTATCCCTTCACTACATGTACTCTAAGCAGTAGCCCGCTCTCTTCTGGACTCTGTATGTACTAGTGGGAGAATGTGTCACAGACTTTTAGGGGGATGTTTTGTGCCAGCTGTTCCTACTGTATCTCCTTAATGAATTATCCTTTTTAAAAGCTACCTAAAACTGACTGACTAAACTGATTCTTAACTGATAATCTTTGGAAGAAACACACTGATGAGGGCTCAAGCCAATGGCATTAGAAAATTACCCCCTGACCCCTCATGGGTACTCCTGGAACCCTAAGGGGAAGATGGAGTCAGCCTAGCTCTAGGAAGCCAACTTACCTGAAAGAGTGGGAGCCTAAATGAAGGTCCTCTGAGCTTATGTAGGCTACATATATAAAAAGCTTGGAAAGGCCAGTTGGAATCAGGTGGTAAAGGGCTTTAAAGCCAAACAAGGGGTTTGATTTGATCCTAGAGGGAAGTGAGAGTTTGAGCAGGGGACTGACATTTGAGTTGTTTTTCAGTTGTGCCCAACTCTTCATGACCCTTTTTGGAGTATTCTTGGCAGAGATACTTGGTCTTTCTCCAGCTCATCTTACAGATGAGGAAACTGAGGCAAACAGGGTTAAGCGACTTGCCCAGAGTGACACAGCTAGTAAATTTCTGAGGCCAGATTTGAACTCAGATCTTCCCAGCTCCAGGCCTGGCACTCTATCCACTGTGCCACCTAGCTGTCTGAGGATTGACATAGTTCATATCAATTGTTCTGGGTCAGTAGTTTGTTTGATACTGAATAAAAAATGAGATACCTCTAGATCATTCAACAAAAGGAGATTTAAAAGGAGATTTGGTCATTTAACCAAAGGAGATTTACTCAGATGAAACTGGAGGAAGTTATTTGAGAAGGATATGCATTGAGGACCTAACTAGCTGCCTCAGCTGAGAGAAGCTCCCTTGCCTGAGTTGCTCATCTATGTCCAGCCAAGCATCTCTGATGTTTACAACTGATATTACCTTGGACAAGTCACTTAAACTTCCTGGGCCTTAGTTTCCCCATTTGAAAAATGAGGGGGGTTTGGCCTCAGAGGATGGCCTAGAGGATGGGCTGAAGGTTCCTTTTAGATAGATGAGACTTCCTTCATGCTTCTTTCTCTTGTATAGATCTTGGTTGGTTATGTGCAGTGCCCTAATAAGGTCTCTCCACTGCCCT
Organism: Vombatus ursinus; assembly: GCF_900497805.2. Lineage (NCBI taxonomy): Eukaryota > Metazoa > Chordata > Mammalia > Diprotodontia > Vombatidae > Vombatus > Vombatus ursinus. The sequence continues at coordinate 10,761,681 of NW_020954563.1, forward strand.
TTTAGTGACACTCAACTAATTCTTGGGAAATCATGCAGCACTGTGAATGACCTCAGATGTCTTGGAGATGATAACTAATCTCTTTAACACCAATATTTTACAGTGAACTGTCAGCTTCCTGACAGTGGGAAGCTACTGGGAGTATGTCTGAAACCCACAGAGCAATGAATCTTTGGCCTTTTTCTAACCTTAGAAATGCTAGAGTGACAGAAAGTAAATTTAGGCAATAATATTTCATAAAAAACACTTAGCAGACAGTTTGCTGCCAAAGTGAAACACTGAAATTTCACAGCATGTTAACAGTCCAGCAGAAATATGAAGTGATCCAGAGCCTGAATTATGGATAAAATCTCAACTGAAAACCAAACTGGCTAGCTTGGGGGGGTGGGGCGGTTGTTATTCTTTTGGTGCTAGAGATTTGGATCCTACCAGTACTGAACTGTGGGCAGGATAGCATTCAGCAAACATTAATTAAGCACCTACTATAAGCAAGGCACTTTGGTGGGGATACAAAATCAAAACAGAAATAGTTCCTGACCACGAGGAGTTTACATTTGCCAGAGAGGATACAACGTGTACATAGTGTCCCAAAAATCTTAAGACAAAAGACTAAGACAATTTGTCTTAGGACTTTGGGGGCTTCCTGTAGATAAGTAAAAACAAAGTATATACAATTTTATACAAAGTAATTTCAAGAGGGAGACAGCCCTATCAACTCAGGGAATCAGGAAATGCCTGGAGTACAAGGGTAAGATGACACCTGATAAGTGCTTTGGAGGAAGCTAAACTCTTAAGATTAATTTTTTTTTCAGTTAACAGAAATATATTTTCTTTCCCTCGAACTGCCCCTCCCACCACTGAAAAAAAAAGAAAAAAGAAAAACAAAACCTTTGTAACAAATATTCATAGCCAAGCAAAACAAGTTCCTACATTGGCCATGTCTAAAAAATGTCACAATCTGTACCCTAAGTCCATCACCTCTATCAAGAGGTGGGTATTATGTTACATACATGCATTGACCTGGGTTCTTAAATTTTTAAGTTATTTCTCTATAGTGTTGTTGTTATTGTATAAATTCTTCTCCTGGTTCTGTCTACTTTACTCTGCATAAGTCCAGACAAGTCCTCCAGGTTTCTCTGAAACTATCACTTTCATCATTTTTTTTTAACCACACAATTATATTCCATCCCATTCATCCATCCATCCAACCAGTCATTCATCTGTTCCATCATCCCCCAATTTATGGGCATCTGCTTTGTCTCCAGTTCTTTGCTATAACAAAACGCTGCTGATATAGATATTTTTGTCCATATAGATCCTTCTCCTTCTTTGATCTCTTTGGGGTATAGACCTAGTAGTGGTATTTCTGGGTCAAAGGGCATGCATATTTGGTAGCATTTTGGTCCTAGCTCCAAATTGAAGTTAGGAATTCTAAAAAGTGGAGGTGAGGAAGGAGTGAATTCAAGGCATCAGCATGGCAAAAACATGAAGGCAAGAACTGGACTGTTGTATACAAGAACAGGCAGCAAGCCAGTCTGACAGCAACAGATTTTGTGAAAGAAACTACATGGAATAAGACTGGAAAAGATAGGTGGAAGCCATACTGTCGAGGTCTTGCTTTAAATTCTCCCTGTGCTCTACTTCAGCCATCATAATCATTGAACCCACTATAGCTAATCTTCGGGAAACTAAAGAGGATGGGAGAGGTGCTATCAGGTGCTGCCATCTGACAGCCCTTTGTCATGGAGCCTGAGCCTACGGATATTATTTTGCTGTGGCTTCATGATTCCTACAACAATGGTTTAATTTCACATAATTAAAAAGCAAGATTTATTCAAAATCATAATAAAAGCATTATTATCCCCATTTACAGATGAGGAAAGGGAAACTCAAAAAAGGTTTTTGACTTTTGTTTGTGACCTGACTAGGATCACACAGATAATAAAAGTCAGAAATGAGAATAAACCAGGTCCTTTAACTACAAATTCCCTTTTGTTCTTGATGCCCTGAAGCATATGAGGCCTGTTCTAGCACTGGCAGGAAAAGACTACTTCTTTTATATGGTAGTCTTTTTTCCAGCTGGTTGGGGTGAGGTTGGTAGGGCCTGTGATCATTTGGGTTTTATTTTTCTTGAGGATTGCCACAGTAGGGGCTACCTCTTTTCTTCCTGGGATCCTAAACATTTATTAAATGCCAGCTAGGTGACTAAGTGGATAGAGGGCCGGTACTAGAGTCAGAAGAGTCACCTTCCTGACTTCAAATCTGGCCTCAGATATTCAATTGCTGTGTACCCATAGGCAAGTCACTTAACTTCTGTTTGCCTTAATTCACTGGAGAAGGAAATAGCAAACCATTCCAGTATCGTTGCCAAGAAAACTCCATACAGGGTCACAAGAATGAACAACAATTATTCATTGGTCAGAAAGGTGTATCAAGTGGGTACTTTTCGATCTTCAGAGACTATATCATTACCAAACAATTCACGGGGATGGAATTCTGCCTGAGTTTGGGGCCTATTTCCTTCTACTCACCTGGAACTCCTGTTGCTTAAATTTAGTCAGCTCCAGAGACACCATGAGTCCCATAATTATACTCTCGGTTCTTCAGCAGCCCTCATAAAGTCTTGTACCATGTTTACCTTTAAGAAAACTAAGAGGCTAATTGACACCTCACAGCTCAGACTGGAAGGGCGAGGCCAGTGCACCCAGCCTCACTGAACTCATCTCTAAATGGAGCCAGCCGCACTGTAGCCACAAATCATCTTTAGGGACCATTTACTGCGGAATAAGTAAATTTACATCAAATGTAAAGATCGGGGACACTGGAATCCTAGAAGAACCATTATCTCCCAGATTGCTTTAGAAGTGTGAAGATTCTGAATTTACTACAGATGTACCAGTTTGAGGCTCTAGTCCATCTCTCCTCACCCCATACACACTTTCCATCCCCCACCTCCAATTCATGCCAGCAGGGGCTAAGAACATGAAAGAAAAGCCAAACCCCAGACAGAAAGGCCTTTAGGCACTTGCTTAGGCTTGTTCCGGTTGACCACAGAGGAGAGAACCAGGATTAAAGGAAAGAGAAGGGAGAGTGACAGGAAGAGAGCTTTCATTTCAACATAAGAACATCCCAACCAAACTTCTAACAGTAAGCTGGGTAAGCTGCCTTAGGAGTGTGGAAGGGATGTTCTAGCCAAGGCCAATAACCACCTGAGGGCTTTGCTATAAGGAGGATGCTTGCTTAGGTGGGATTTGGGCTAGATGACTTCTGATACCTTCTATCTCTATGATACCATAATTCATGTCAGATTACTCTCCTAATGTACCATTCTGACCACATTACTACTCTTCTTCAAAACCCTATCATAGCTCCCCATTACCCATAGGATTAAATCCAAACTCCTTGGACACTTCACAGTATGTCTTCAATCTACTGCCTTTCCAAGTTTTATCTCATATTACAAGGTTCCAGGAGTTCATTTCTTGGACTTTTCACTACCCAATATGTCTTAGTGCAATTTTCAGCTGTAATAACTTCAGAAGCATAAAAGCTACAAATATACAAAAAATGACATTTGAAAAGTTGATTATTAAATTTAACATAACCATTCCTTTGACTTATCCATCACTCTAGTTCATTTTTGAACTTTGTAAAAACTTTCATCAGGTGTTACTCAGTGACTGAAAGGATTGCATTTGTAATCTTAGCCTTAAGATCATTCAAAGAATGAGATTTTGATGCATATATGAAAATTTGATGCAAATCCACAGTTTGAATGGATCAGATAACTGAGTTGACCAAGCAAGAGGACCCTAGTCTGAGAAAGTATCATCCAGAAACTGTAACAAAGGCAATACATAATGACAAGGTGCTTTATCTTATTAAAATTAAAATTTTAAATTTATCATTCAAAATTTACAAAAGTAAGTGTAAAAGAAATTTAAGTGAATACACTTTCAAAGGATGGTTTTTATAAGTTTCTTGCTTTTATATTTCTGAAGTTATTAAAAGGGAGAACTGCACTAAGGCTTTTGAAACACCATACTTTTCTGCATCACTGTGACTTAACTTCTGTGCCAGTAAAACAGGAAAATGACAATGATTTCCCCTACTAGTATGAGGAGAACACTAATTAATGTTTATGAGATGTGGAGAGATTCCTAGATGAAAGGGGTTATAAAAATACAGGTGACTATTTGAGTTGATGCTGTTATTAGTTTAGTCTAAATGGGCTTCCATATCCTGGAATACCTGGGAAAGTTCAGCCTACTTTGACATTACCATTCTGTGAGTTTTCAAATTTCAATTAAAACATGGGAATTTCCTCTAAAATGAGTTACTATAACCAATTATTCTGCATAGTCTGGGGTTCAGCAATGAGACAATGAGATATTCTTGATGCCTTAGCCAAGGGGTCGTAGGTGGAGGCACCTACTACCAGATCAAAGTATCTAGAGATGGAAGGGACCTTAGTGGTCCTCTAGTGCAGGACTTCTTAAACTTTTTCCACTCAAGACCCCTTCAGTGCTTCTTAAACTGTGGGTCGCAAACCCATATAGGGTCCAGGTCTGGTTGTCATGCTTAAAGGAACAATTGAAGAGTGATTTCCTCCTTTCTTTTCATTTCCATTTTTCTCCTTCTCCTTGCCATCAGTATGACAGAAAAGTAACATGGTAGAAAATAGAAAGCATGCTGGAGCTGGGATTCCGTCGAGGACCTGGGTACCACCTGTGCGACCTTAGGTAAGTCCTTGGATGGCAGTTTCCTCCTCTATCAGATGAGATGGTTGGATTAGATAGTCCCCAAGCTCTTCAAGTTCAAAATCCAGGATCCTATCTTCTACTTCCTTCTCCCTCCCTCTCTTTCCCTTTTCAAGTAATCACTGACAACTTTCTTTTCCCCATCTCATGTTACTTCCCTTCTGTTTGTCTGCCTTTAAAGGAAGCTAGGTATGTAGCTTACAGAGGGTTAGGCCTGGGGTCAGGATAGGCCTGAGTTCAAACCTAGTCTCAGACACTTACTAGCTGTGTGACCCCGGGCAAATCACTTAACCTCTGCCTATCTCATTTTCCTCAGCTGTAAAATGGGGATAATAACAACACCTAGCTTACAGTATGATTGTAAGGATCAAATGAGATAATATTTGTAAAGTGCTTAGCATAGTGCCTAACACATAGTAGGTACTTTATAAACTTGTATCCCCTTCCCCCTCCTTTTGTCTTAATCAAATATATGCCTTTGAAAAGGAGAATTCCATTTCTATCCATGAGAGTTCACACAACCTCCCCTCTCTTCATCAAATTTGCTTTTTGAAGTAGCAATGGCCCCAATGCTCCACAAATAAATGGTTTGCAAATCTGGAGTCAGAGCACTTGGGCTTGAAAGCTCTTCTAGGTCTGTTACCTAACCTGTCAAGTGAAGGCTTTGGGCACGATGATCTCTAAGTTCCCTTTCAGCTCCAGAATAATCAACAAAAGCATTTATTTTTAGCATAAATGGTGTCCCAAAGGTGGCTCAGTGGATACAGTCCTTAACCTGGAGTCAGGAAGACTCATCTTCCTGAGTTCAAATTTGGTCTTAGACACTAGCTGTGTGACCCTGGGCTAGTCACTTAACCCTATTTGCCTCAGTTTCCTCACCCATAAGATGAGCTGGAAAAGGAAATGCAAACCACTCCAGTATCTCTGCCAAGAAAACCCCCAAAAGGGTCAGGAAGAGTCAAACACAACTGAAAAACTACTGAACGACAAGATAATAGCATAAATGCTGTTAGTGTAAATCTAGGCATTCCGATGACTTGAATGAGTAGAGAGGGATATAGCACCAGAAACAAACAGAAAAGCAGTTCTTGTCCTGTAGAATAAAATCTGTTTAAAACTGGCACCATGCAGATGAGTCCTGGCTTCTCAAGAAAGGGTGATTGTTCATGACTGCATTTGTCCTGAGCAAATCTACCTTGGGGGATCTCAGGAGAGTTCCCAAAACCTATTAACATAGTTACTGGAACTTGTGTTCCAATCTAAGTAATAACATATACGCTGGGGGTTTATAGGTTTAGACTGGAATTGAAAGAATTAATAAGGTGCAAAGAAGAGAGTAAGAAGTCTGTAAGGGCCCAACTAGATTTAAGCCAAGATACAGTCATTCGGTTGAGTCCTTTTCCTATACTCTCTATTCTAAGCTTATGAATGCCAAAAGGCCAAAGTTGTAGCAAGGATCTAACTCTGCCAGTCCAGCTGAAGTAGTAAGGCACCCTGAGGGTGAGACAAGAGGTGGTACGTGCCGGGGAGCTGAACCACCACATCGTCAGCCACTACCCACCCTTACTCAGATCTTGAGCCCAGGATGCTGAGGCCAAGAACCCTGACAGGAGCACTGGCCCTGATGCCAGCCTTCGGGTGAGGAGTCTTTCTGAGAAGAGTTAGGTTGGTTCTTGGTAAACCCACACCCAAGGTGCACTCAAAAACCTTTCCAGTGAGACCTGTCAAAGCTTGCTCTCAAATGACATTGCTTTCCAGAGACTAGGGTCACATTCATGCCATAACAAGGTTCTAGAGGACTTTAGTGGAAAGTTTAAAGTTTACCTACAAGTGGGTAGGTAATAAGTGACTTTGGGTGATGGAGAAGGAATCCCATTAGCTTTCTTACCATTGATCTTTGCTAAGGGGCTATGTTGACCCTTGTAGGAGCTAAGACAAAGTGCTCCAACCTGGGCCCCATGCACAGTGCAAGCTCCAGCTACCTCAGGACTTGGGCTTGGTATCCTGCTGAAGTGGGGTCAAAATCATTGCTACTCCAAGGAGGCCCCCCTAGAGCAGGGGTGGGGAACCTTTGGACTCGAGGCCACATGTGAGGCTGGGGTGTCAGGTTGTGTTTCATTTGATTTTTTGTCTGGGCATTAGTTTTCTGGACTGTAAAATGGGGACAATATTTGTACTAACTCTGAGTTTTGAGTTGAGTTTTGTCTTTTTAAGAGTTAACACCTTATAGAAATGTGAACTGAGGATGATGATTTTTTTAGTCTTTGAAACCATGCCTCAGCAGCTCTCTCATTCTGGAACTTCCTTCAGTGTCTGGGTCCTCCTCACTGAGGAACATTCAACCATCCCTAAGGCATTTGCACCCTGGAAAAGCCCTCTGCTGATCTGTACCACTTCTCCCATTGGTGAATTCCTCCTGGAGCCTCCATTTTGTATCCTTCATTCTCCTCCCAGATCTCCTCCTGACTTTCCAGACTTCAAAACCCCGACTCTACTCAGGGTACCTTCATTCCGCACCTCCCCACCCCCAGCTCCTTTTCCCCCTATCATCTTCCCCTATTAGAATGTAAGCTCCCTGAGGACAGGGACTGTCTTTTGACTTATATTTGTATCTTAGCGTTTAGCCACAGTGCCTGGAATTTAGTAAGTGCTTAATAAATGTTTATTTCCTTCCCTCCTTTACACACAGGCATTATTACCCCATTTTACAGATGAAGCAACTGAGACTGGGAGAATAGAGTCGCAGTTATTAAGTTTTGAGGTTGGTTTGGAAGCCAGGTCTTTGTCACTTGGAGTCTACACTCATACTACACAAGCTTCTTCTAAATTGTTGCTCCATAGCTCAATATTTTAGACAAAGTGTGGCAGGTTTCGGGGGGTGCATTGAAAATGTGTGGTCCTTCACCTGGGCTCCACAGTGTAGAATTCAGGGGGTCTGGAACTTGGCGGGGGGCGGTGTGTGACGGAGACAAAGAGAGGAGAAACAGAGACAGAGAGATAGAGAGCCAGAGAGAGAATTATCTTTATTTTCATTAACGTCTAACAGGAAATTAGCATTTCTTTGAATTATTCAAAAACTTTATTCTGAAAAAGAGTCCACAGGCTTCACCAGCCTGCTACAGGGGTCCAGGAAATGCGCGCGCACTGTCTCTCTGTCTAAATGCTTTGGTCATTAGACTTTGGTGGTCATCTCAACTTTGCCTGAGTCTGGGTCTCGCTGTGCGCCCTCGGGCAAGTCGCTCCCCGTCTCTGAGCCTCCCCGCTAGGATGCGGCTGAGCTAGTGACCTCTAAAGTTACTTCTAGCTCCTAAACCCGGGATCTCCCGCGTGACAGTGCCCACGGTCGCCTCAAACTTCCCTACAAACACGTGTGTAAGAGGCGAAGGGTGGGGGACGCTGCCAGGACACTTTCGGGAGGGGAAACCAGAGTTTTAAGGAGGGGCAGGTCTCAGCCTAGCACCCAGGGGAGCCTCGCTAAACTAGCCTCTGCATTCACGTTCCCCTTTCGTTTCTACACTCCCCCCTCCCCTGCCAGCATAGAACTTTCCATCCCTACCCTTCTAGGAGTACCACTTGGACTCTTCCATGCGTCCGTAGAACGCATGTGCATACAGACCGCCTCCTCGCCTCGCCTCCCTCCAACGGCCTTTACCTCATCCAAACTACAACTCCCGGCATGACCGTCGCGGCGTCGCTATGCAAGAAGGCGGAAGCAGAGCAGTGGTAGGGTCTTGCTTCTCGCGCGCGTGTAGAAGGGAGCGGGCTCGGCGCAGGCGCAGCTCCGGCGCCGGGAGGTCGAAGGGGAAGCTCCCACCCCCTTTCGCTGATGCAAGAGGCGAGTGAGGCGCTAGGAGCGGCAGGAGCAGCAGTAGCACTGCCAGACCGGGGCCTGAAGCGGCGACTGGGCCGTCCGACTCTCCGTCCACACCGAATCCTTTCGAGCCGCAGCCATGTCCGGAGACGAGGTGAGGGCCCGATCCCGGCGCCGGAGGCTGGGGAGCGGCCGCCTTTGCGTGAGGAGCCGGCGAGGCTGGACTTGCGGCCTAACAGTGGCCGCCATGTGAGAGCGAGCGCGGGGCCAGCCGGGGGTGGAGGCCGGGGCCTAGGCCCAGGGGAACCTGCTCTGCATCGGAGCTGCCCGATTTCCCTCCACTCCCTTCTGCTGCTCGGATCAGAGCCCTGGATGCTCTCCTGCCCCTCACGTAGAGGGGTCGGAGCCGGGGTCACGCAGTGTCGGGGGCTGCTTGGGGCGAGTATGAAGGAGAGGGTCTTGGGGGAGGGGGGAGCGCGGCCTCGGGAGAGGCGGGGCAGGAAGGCAGGCCCGGTCTGGCCCTTGGGAGACCGGGAGACCGGAAGGAAGAGAACTTGCTGGCCAGGGGGGTCTCAGGCTGGTCTGTCCCCCAGCCCCTGCCTGGCCCCTGCTGTCCCTGGGAGGGACCGGGCGGGGTGCGGGCTTAAGGGAGGGAGTGTGAAGAGAAAGGAGTACCGGCCCTGGGGAGAAGAATGACTCCTGAAAGTTACCAGGAAGGGTGCTCCTCTGCACGCTGCCCCTCCCAAGCCTTCTCACATGGCCCCTCCAAAGTTAAGGGGCTCTTCAGACCTCTAGATTTCTTTTACCTCAGAATGTGGTTTTGAACCTTTACAACAAGGTGAGTTATCGATAGCCTGCTGCCACATGACTAAGTACCTGCTATCAACAAGAATCATTTTAAAGCACCTACTAGGTGCTAGGCACTGATCTAGGTGCTGGGGAGGTAGGTGAAAAAACAAGCCCTCCAGGAATTTGATCTGATAGGATTTAGGGAGAACTTGGGCAGAAGTGAAGAGCTCGGGTTTCCTGAACTTTTAATAGTTTTGAAAGGTATCCACTTTAATAAACAAGAGGTAAAACTGCCATCAAAGTAAAAATGGCATTATGGATATATTCCTAGATAGAGTAGAATATCAGCTTATGTACTAGGTAGACGTTAAAAAATTCCAATTGTCAATGGTTTCCATTTGAAATGGAAAGGGTAGTAGATTTTTCTGATACAGCACTTTGCAAGTTCTTATCTAGTTTTAGGAACTTGTAGAAGATAGTACTATGCTTTGTTTCCACCTGCTTTTTCAACATTTTGCAAAAGTTTATTGAATGCTTTTTTTCTGCAGTGCCCAGTGGTTTTTGGGATATGCAGATATTAAGATCACTCATTACATGTTTACTGATCCTTCTGTTGTCACAACTACCATATCCTGTAAAGTGAAGGGCAGTGTTTTTGAGTGGGTCAGCAAGATAATTGTGCTGCTGCTCCCTGGTGATTAACTCTGGATTCCTCTCATCTCTTTCTTTCATTTTACAATGGTTAAAGGCAATTAGTAATCCAAGATTGTTAAAGTGAACAAGACAATAGTCTAGTAGAAGAAATGAGACATGCACACAAATAATTGCCATAGGTAGGAGATTGTGACTTTAAAAAAAAAAGTACTGGCAAAGTGCTGTGTGATTTATGAGGAGGGAAATTCACCTGCAGCTGGAGTAGAGGGACTCAAAGGTGGCTTCTTTGGGAGATGGCATGTGACCTGGGTCTTAAAGGATGGGAGGAAGGGGAGGAGAGGGCCTTTTTTTTTTTTTTTTTGTGAGGTAGAGGATCATCTGGCCCCAGACTAAGGAAGGACCTGGGTTTAAGTCTTTTTTTCCAACGAACTGACTTTGTGGTCCTGGGCAAGTCATTAACCTTTCAGTGTCCCATGCACTCCCTAAGACTCTTAGTTGGAGAGCAGGTGCTAGCTTGCATTAGTAGAGGGAGTTTATTCCCTTAGAATTCCTTATACCAAATTACTAGCAGGTTTAGTTTCCTTACCCCACCTCTCCAAATAGGGAATGAGAGAAAAGAGTAGGGGTGAGTTTAGGTGGGAAATGTATGGAAGACCTTAAATCCCAGGTTTAGGAGATTAGAATTTGAGAGACCTTAGGAGCTCTTTTTTAGGAAAAGATCTTAACTATTTCAAATAAAATTTTTTTAACCAAGGTTTAAATGAATGAATATATTATACATATATACACACTGCACATACATAGTTATTTAGGATCCATTCATTGGAACTTCAGAAGGCCTTTTTCTTGCCTTATCTAGAATCTCATATGGGCTCTAAATGTATCAGAAGTCCCAGAGATGTCAGTGGTTAGCCACCAGTATGCTTTTATTTGGAAGAATATTCAGTATTTAAATTAGTACTTTCTGTAACTGGCCCCTATTCACAAAGTATCAATAATGCTTTAGTTTTAGGTCTTCAGTTACAACAAAGGTGTTACCCTGTGTTGATCTCTGACATGAGTACTTTGTAAAAGAGGCTTTAAATGAGTACCATGCTTTATATGTGTTAGTTCTTAAATAACCACAACATAGCTTCAGTGCCTGTAGTGTTTAACCACAGAATAGATTGTTGTTTTTAAGAAGTTACAATATTGTCTTTTGGGGAGGTAATGTGGTAGTGGGCTTTGAACTTAATAAAACTTCCCCTTCACGTGTTTACTTTATTTTCTAATAGAGTTAAAATTGGTTTGTTTGGGCTTTTTTTTTTAACAGGGATGAAATTAATATTAATGTTAACATTAATATTCAACAAATGTTGGCTTCTTAAATCCAAATTATCTTCATGAAGACAAAGTATAAATGTAGTAAAATGAAACTTAGAGAAGTCTTTTGTTTGAAAGGTAGACACAGAATTTGAGTCAGTCATCATGTTTTTAATAATGACATTAGTCTTAAACCATATAGGCAAATTAAATTTTGAATTGCCTGTTTAGGAAAATTTCAGTTAAATAGAAACAAAATTAACATAAAACAGTCTTAAAATTAGTGGGCCTCATTTTTTTCATTTTTATGCAGTGGCTATTCTTAATGCTTAAGAAACTGAGTGAAAAGCTTTTGGTGAATTTAAACATCCTGAATTTGAGCTGGAACTTTACAGAAACAATTAAACATTCTATTGCTCAGTAAGTGTATACTAAGCTTGTTGAAGATTGCTCTAGATTTATCCCTGAAAGTTACATAGCAGGGATATGTAAAGGATTCGATTATTTCTTACTAATTTAGTCCCCTTTTTGTTAAACTCCGGCTACCGTTTTCCTTTAAAATGAACAGTATTTTTTTCCCACAGAGTAAAATTGGGAATTTGACTAGTTTTGGATTCCTAACATCAGAACCCTTTTCCTGTCTTTTCTTTAATCTGTCTTGGGTAATGATTGAAGGGCTATTAATATTCTAGAGAGTTTTGTGCTTCAGGGATACAATAATATTTATCAAAAGCTATTCCACAAAATTTTGCCCTTTGCTATCACCAGGATGCATTTGTCAAGGGAGAATGCTCACAGGGAATTTCTTATACCAAATAAAATAATAAGTCCAATAAATTTTTATTTTATCTTTTTGGAAAACAGACAGCCAATTATGTTCATATTTTTGAGTAATTGTTTTTAAGTAAATTTTAGCAAAATAAGAATATCTTTCACCAACTTTTCCAATACATGCTATTTCAAATTTGTGGATGAAAATCATCAGGCTTTGCTGCTTGTGATGCTCCATGATCACATCTTGGTTCAGGTTTTACCAAGTGTTATTGCAATAGCTTTTGCAACAGAAAAAATACAGGGAGGGCATTCTAGATAAACTAGGTTGGTTATGAAAACCTTTAGTCTCTACTAATCTCTTGAAGATGTCATAGAAGTACTTACTGTGCATGACTGGTTTCTCTCACTGTTCTCAGTTGGTTATAGTTTGGAATTATTATGTGGTAAGGCAGGATGATATAGTGGAGTCAGAAGGGATTTGGGGTCTCAACAATGTCAAGTACCAAGTTATAAAACTTGGGGCAAGTCTGCACCTGATAACACCCATACCTATCTCACAGAAATATTTTTCAGCTCAAATGAGTTAATGTATGTGAAAGTATTAATTGCCACGTTAATGTCACAGAATTTTATAGCTGTGTATTAGAGTTGTGCACAATTCTCTTACTGTGCTTCCTGGCTGGCTAGGTAGCATCAGGATAGTAATTTCTAACCCTTTTGGAGTTGGTAATCTCACTGTTTGACCTCATGATTCACCTACCCAAACCCCAGTGCTGTGTGTTTGTTTAATCAAAGTGAATGAAAGTTAGTTTGAAAAGTTTTTAGAATTTCAGAATGGGGGGGGCAGACGATATACTGAATTAATGCAAATCCAGGGATTTTAAAAAGGCTTAACAGAAGATGCACAAGGAAACTGTAGCCTTTGAGTTGAAAAAGACAAATAAAAGATCTGAGGCCATGAGAGGGAATTATTCTCCTGGTTTGGGAAAATAGGCCCTCAGTTTCTAATAGTGAAAGGAAAGTCTTCAAGGAGGCAGGCTGTTAAATCATCCCCTTACTTTCACTAGATGGTCAGTTCATAATGTCACTAAAGTAGTTGTAAGGCTTAAAAAGTAAAGAAGGAATAGAATTTTACCTTAATTGTCAATATCAAAATACCATAAACTTAGAGAGCTCAAATGTAGGTACAGGTTAATTTTTTGAAATTGATTCATAAAAGGAAATCATCCTATCACTGTTGTTTTAACTATCCTTTAATCCTATTTCAAATGATCCTTTTCTTCATAGATATGTATAATTCCTGTAGATTTCAGTCCTTCAGCACCTTAACTGATGGTTTGAGTTGATTACCCCATGTGCAACCTCTTCCCCCCCCCCCCCCCCAAAAATCAACTGGTGGTCATTGTGGTGATAAGCTTTGCCAACTGTAGCTGACTGATCTGGAACAGTGGGTTGACACCAGTCTCAAACTCTTAAGCAGTTCCACTTTGGCAGGACCTGTCAGAGAATAGGTCACCTCCATGTCCCAGTGAGGCATCAGAATGGGACTTTATTTGGTAGATGATTTTTATATATATATATATATATATTTTTTTTTTTTTTCCCCAGGAAAACTGATAGGGCCAAAGAGAAGGAAATAAGTCAGTGAGAGCTGAGACTAGAACTCAGTACTTTTTTTTTTTAAATTTCAAATTCAGTGTTCTTTCCACTATACCATATTGCTTACCATATGTTTTGTGCATCTCAGTTTCAATTGTATTCTTGCAATTTCCCCTGTACTTTTAAGATGTTATTATAGAAGACTAATGATATCACTGGAGTGTGAGTTCTTCTTGCATTTAAGTCATAAAATGAACCCAGTGTTGTTTTTTTCTTTTTTTAAACAGATGATTTTCGATCCTACTATGAGCAAAAAGAAGAAGAAGAAGAAGAAGCCTTTTATGCTGGATGAAGAAGGAGATGCACAGACAGAAGAAACACAGCCCTCAGAAACAAAAGAAACTGAACCAGAGCCAGCAGAGGACAGAGATGTAGAAGCTGATGAAGAGGATGGTAGAAAGAAAGGTAAAAGAATACTATGAAAGAATCATTGTAAAACTTCAAAATTTAAAGGCCAGTTGATACCTTTTTATTTTTGAATTTTGTGGATGTCATGGCATGGCATTTCTCAGCCTGGTTGTGCTGTTCCTACAAAAGTAGTCATTAAGAGTTTGTTCTCATTTGCACTTGTCAGATTTATTGTGTTCTTATTCAAGCTAAGTTATGTTAATATGCAGTTAATTGATGTGCCATACAGTTGATGAAACATCATATGGAAAGTATAGTTAAGTCTTAGGTGACTGGTTTTTCAGTTTGTAGATTATCTAGGCAATCATTGGCCTCTCCTTTTTAGAGTAGTGGCTATAGTGAGCAGAAAAAAGTGGAAAAATTCATTTCACCTCACTGAGCATTTATTAAATGCCCACTATGTACAAGGCACCAAAAATACAAAGTTAAAAATAATGCAGTCCCGGTTTTTAAGGAATTTATTATTCTACTGGTGGGAAACAACACAATCCATGTACACAGATATATATATATATATAAGATAATATATATATTATATATATATTATATAATATATATATTATAAAATATATATATATAAGATAAATTTGGGCAACAAGAGTACAGGAAGAATAAACAACCAGGGGAATTAGAAAGGTCCTCTTGTAGGAGGTGGTACTGAGCTTAACTTGAAGATAGGGATACCTAGAACTAGCTGTATAGAGAATGTATTCCATGTGTGAGGATTGAGTCTAGGAGATACAATATTGCAGACCAATAAATAGGCCTGTTTGGATGGAACCTACAGTTTGTGAGTGGGAGTAACATTCAATACATCCTGAAAGACAGATTAGAAATCATCACTTTTGCTTCTTAACAGATCTGAAAAAATTTAGAGAAAGTGGCCAAAGCTATTGACTAAAATAAGATTTTGGTTGGTTGGTTTTGGAAAAGGGAGTAGATCCTCTGACTTTCTCTTCTTTCCTGTGGTATTCTCAGTTTACTATGAAACAGAAATAAACTAGCAGTAATACTTAATCCATCCTTTTTGGTTGACTTGACTGAACAAACTTCGATACCTTTTGGTTGTTATTCTAACTGCACCTTGGCATAACCATTCCCAGATTTCAGAAGGGAACTTTTATCTACTCAGTGCTTGAATAAAATAATAACGCTGACTGTTGCCTATTCACTTATTGGTAATTCCTGGGCTGTCCTTTTCAGATGCTTCTGATGACTTGGATGACTTAAACTTTTTCAATCAAAAGAAAAAGAAGAAAAAAACAAAAAAGATATTTGATATTGATGAAGCTGAAGAAGGTATAAAGGTTAGTATTCACATATATCATGTTATCTATTGATAAAATTTGGCCTCTGGACGTCAAGTTGCTAATGTTCCTTGCAACAAATGACATCCTCTGTTGATAGGTAAAGAAAAAAATGGAAAGCTGTATCTCAGATTTCTAATAGTCACTGTTCTTTTGGTCAGTTTGTTAAGAATGTGTCAAATTTGGCATCTTAAAGGTGTTGTGGTTTGAGGAATTTAGGTAGAATTCCATGTTAGTGGGATTCATCGTGATGTCCACTTCAGTATGATAGATTTTCAGGCATTGGTTTATACTTAACTTTTACTAAGGTATTTCTCTATAATATCTGTTTCAAGTAAGATGTATCTGTATTTGAATAGCTATGGTGATAAATATTCTTAATAAAATTTCATCCAGTTCTCACATGTTATGATGAAATTTTGGGTGGTCTTGTCATGGACAGCAGAATTTTGGTGAGGATTGATTTCTGGATGAAGGCAGTTAGGCTAACGAATTGTAAAATGATTTAGCTCAGATGCATTCACCCTGCATAAATAAAAATTTAAAAGCCCTTGGTTGATTTGTAAATACCTTAGATTTTGCAAGATTAGTGAACTGTCTGAATTAGCTTGTCAGCCCACAAAACAACCAATTGATGTCGCTTAACTTTCCCATAAACTGTCATTTTATAATCCCTTTCCTTCTCCAGAAAGAACCTCTAACCACAGAGGCAAATGTCTCAGCTCATAAAACCTTGAAACATGATCAGCAGATTTTGGAAACCACATATAGCTCATTTTACATCCCCTTCTAGTTTCTTGTTTTTTTGTAAATAATGTACATCTAATATTTGCTTTGTACCATCCCTGAAAGAAAAATCTGTTGGCTTTTGTATATTCAGAAAAATGACTTAGCTTAGAGAGATTTGGGTACAACATATTTCTTGCCTGTATTCATGTTGTTATTTCACTGAGTTTGAAAACTGCTGCTTTATCATTGTTTTGTTATTACAGGGAAACTTAAGGGAGAAATGCAGTAAGAAAGAGCTATGTACTCACGGTCTATTGTCATAGTAATATTAAATATTCATTGAATAAATGGGTGAAATAGTTTAAACTTATTTCATAATATCTGAAAATAATTACCTTCAATGGCTTAAGATAGTGCATAAAATTCTAGTTTCCTCTGTATCTGCTCTTACTATTTCTGCTGAGGGTAAATGTTTGGAAAAGTTTTTTGCACGGTAGGCTAGTTGTATCTAGGTGTTGATACAAGTGTCAGTGTTGTAGGTAGTTGTTATAAGACTGGATCAAAATAAGATGCTTGTAGATGTTCTAACAGTTAATAAAAATAGGTTTATTTAGTTATAGCAGGAAAAGGATATCCAGTAAGGATACAGCATTGGTTCAGTTAGGCATAGTTTGCATTGGCCATGCTTGTGTGTCAGGCATACTAAGGAGAATTGCTGCTTAGGCCATCCATACTCTTTGATAAACTTACTGTACTTAGGCCACCGGGAAGTTACATAAATGACCAGATTTAATTGTGCTGAGCCAGTAAAGTCTTGGTGCTATTTCAATGTCTTTTAAACAGAAACTCGTCTAAAGTGTGTGGTTAAGGCCTAGGCTCTTACCACCTATCTCTTGACCCTAAATATGGACTTAAGCTTCTAAGTTAACTTTATATTGAGAGTTTAGGGACCATGACTTGGACTTCTATTAGAGACTCAAGGGTTATATTTTCTCTCTAGGTGTGTTATTTTAGACAATTGAAGATTTTTTTGTGAAGAATAAATAAGTGGCTGGTATGTGGGAAGATTAACCTAAAAGGTCCAGAAGCTTGAGAATGGTTCTTTCTACCACTACCAACCCTCCTCCATCTTCTATCCTCTATTCCTCCCCTCTCCTTCCCTCTGATCGATACCATCTCTCCACTTCTTCCCTTCACCTTCATAGATTGGCTATAGTTTGGAAGCTGATACCTTCATTAAATAGAACAAATGAATCAAAGTCTTTTGGTCTTGAAACTTAAAACTAGTATAGGAATAAAATGTCATGCTGTTCTTTGCTAAATCTATCCTTAATGGGCAGTGATTTCTTTGAAGGTCAGGTTCTTATCTGGGACTGTGTTTGTATTATGGTATATATAGTATTATGCCAGTGCCATGAACAGATAAATCAGGAATGACCAAACTTGATCCTGAGAGTGGTGTGGTGTATTAAGTAGTTTCTTTCTTTTCTTTCTTTCTTTTTTTTTTTTTTTTAAGGCAATTGGGGTTAAGTGCCTTGCCCAGCTTCATGCAGCTTAGTAAGTGTTTGAGGCTGGATTTGAACTCAGGTCCTCCTGACTCCAGGGCCTGTGCTCTATCCACTGTGCCACCTACCTGCCCCATATTAAGTAGTTTCAAGATATGTTCAACTATTAATATATATTTACTTTTTCACTGACATTCTTATCTTTGCAGATAGTACACCTGTGAAATTAAAGTTGCCAAGGCAACTCCAAGTGCTTTGTTAGTCATAGGCTGGGGTTGGAAGTAACAGGGAGCTAGACTAGAAAGTGATCCAGGAAAACTGGTGAGCAGAAGTTGTGACTAGATCTTTCTTTGTCCCATCAGAGTTTCATAATTGTCAGATCTAGAATTAAGGTTTCATGACTTTATCAAAGTGATATATAACTTTACTCAGTTATCAAGCTTTTCTTTTTGTAGGAAAACAACTTTAAGAGTTATTTTCATGTTTCCAAAAGGCATTAAAATTATTATTTTTTAAATTAATTTATTTTTAGTTTTCAACATTCACTACCTTAAGATTTTGAGTTTTAAATTTTCTCTCACTCCTTCCCCTCCCAAGATGGCAGCATGAAATCTGATATAGGCTCTACTTATACATTCATATTAAGCATATTTTCACATTAGTCATGATGTAAAGAACAATTAGAACTAATGGGAGGAACCACGAGGAGGAAGAATCAAAATGAAACAACAAAGGGAAAAAAAAGCAAATAGTATGCTTCCCTCTGCATTCAGACTCCATAGTTCTTTTTCTGGATGTGGATGGCAGTTTCCATCACGTATCTTTTGAAGTTGTCTTAGGTTCTTGCATTGCTATGCAGAATCAAGTCTATCAAAGTCAGTCATCGTATAATGTGGCTGTTACTGAGTACAATGTTTTCCTGGTTCTGTCATTTCAACTCTGCATCAGTTCATATAAGTCTTTACAGGTTTTTTTTTGAAGTCTTCCTGCTTATCATTTCTTATAGCACAATAGTATTCTATTACATTCATATACCACAACTTGTTCAGCCATTCCCCAATTGATGGACAGCCCCTCAATTTCCAATTCTTTGCCACAAATATTTTTGTACATGTGGGCCCCTTTCCCATTTTTGTGATCTCTTTGAGATATAGACCTAGAAGTGGTATTGCTGGGTCACAGAGAATGCACAATTTTATAGCTCTTTGAGCGTAATTCCAAATTGCTCTCCAACGTGGTTGGATCAGTTCACCAACAATGCATTAGTGTTCCAATTTTCCCACATCTTCTTTGACATTTATCATTTAAATTTAAAATCATTTAAAATTACTGTAGACATTACAAAATATTTGGGAGTCCACTTGCCAAAACAAAACCAGGAACTATATGAACACAATTACAAAACACTTTTCACACAAATAAAGTCAGATCTAAATAATTGGAAAAATACAGTTGCTCATGGGTAGGCAGAGCTAATATGATAAAAATAACAATTCTACCTAAATTAATTTACTTAGCGCCATACCAATCAAACTACAAAAAAATTATTTTATAGAGCCAGGAAAAATAATAATCAGATTCATCTGGAAGAACAAAAAGTCCAGAACATCAAGGGAACGAATGAAAAGAAACACAAGGGAAGGTGGCCTAGCTGTACTAGATCTTCAGTTGTATTATAAAGCAGCTCATCAAAATTATTTGGTACTGGCTAAGAAATAGAATGATGGATCCAGTGGAACAGTTTAGGTATGCAAGACACAACAGTCATTGACTATGCTAATCTACTATTTGATAAATCCAAAGACTCCAGTTTCTGGGATAAGAAATCGCTATTTAACAAAAACTGCTGGGAAAACTGGAAAATAATATGGCAGAAACTGGGCATAGACCAACATCTTACACCCTATACCCAGATAAAGTCAAAATGGGTATAGGATTTAGATATAAAGACTAATACTATAAGCAGACTACAAGAGCAAGGAATAGTTTACCTTTCAGATCTGTGGAGAGGGGAAGAATTTATGATCAAACTGGAGATAGAGAACATTATGAAATGCAAAATGGATAATTTTGATTACATTAAATTGAAAAGTTTTTTGCACAGACAAAGCCAGTGTATCCAAGATCAGGAGGAAAGCAGAAAACTGGGAAAGAGTTTTTATAACCAGTGTGTCTGATAAAGGCCTCATTTCTAAAATATAGAGAACTGAGTCAAATTTATAAGAATATAAGTCATTCTCCTGTTGATAAATGGTCAAAGGATATGAACAGGCAGTTTTCAGAGGAAAAAATTAAAGCTATCTGTAGTCATGAAAAAATGTTCTAAATCACTATTGATTAGAAAAATGCAAATCAAAACAACTCTGAGGTACCACATCATACCTATCAGATTGGCTGATGTGACCAAAAAAAGGTATTAAAATTATGAACTGCCTCTGTTCTCCTGACCTTAATTCACTTCTCTTTAATTGACTGTTTCTTTCATTGTGCCTTTCTACTCAGTGTCCTACCTTTATATTATAGCTTAGATAGATAGATACTGGCCCATCTTTTTTTTTTTTTTTTTTTTTTTGAGGCAGTTGGGGTTAAGTGACTTGCCCAGGGTCACACAGCTAGTCCATCTTTTGTTTTGACATCACCTACTTTTCCCTCTGCATCCTTCCCCAACTTCCTCCCAGAGAGGCATCCCTTCTAAGAAAGAATTGTTGTTTTTTTTTTTTTAAGGCGGGGAGGAGTAAGAAAAGCCAACCAATGTTATCTCTCCGGTATAAGATTTAGGAAAATTGGACTGGGGAAAGAGAGAGGAAGCAAAGTGACCCTAGATTGAAAATTAATTTGTGTTCCATAAGTCATGATCTGGCTGCTTGACGTGGACATTTAATAAGTGTTTTTTGACAAATAACTATGGCCACTTTCTCAAATTCATGCCTTCAACAAATAACAGGAGTATGTACTTTGTTCCAGTCGGTTCTGTGGAGGATTCCTGAATGAGTCAATATTACTAGCTTACCTATCCTTTACTATATAGTAGGAAGAAAAGGCATATACAGATATATCTAAGGCAAAGTAAGATTTAAAAGTGCCACCAAAAGTACAAACAAAATGCTGTGGGAATTCTAAGAAGAAAGAGATTCCTTCTAGCTGGACAGTTTGGGGAGAAGGCTTTGTGGCAGAAGGTGCTCACTGTTAAACTGACAGGAGGTAATTAAAAATTGTCTTTATATTTTGAAATTTTCTCTTTTTCCCTCAAATCGTGCCAGCCAGATAGAAGATGATCTACTGTAATCTTTTAGAATAGTCTCTTATTTCAACATTCTAAGTGGCTTTGATTTTTTTAGGACCTAAAAATCGAAAGTGATGTACCAGAACCAGCAGAACCAGAAGATGACCTTGACATCATGCTTGGCAACAAAAAGAAGAAAAAGAAGAACGTCAAGTTCCCAGATGAGGATGAAATCCTTGAGAAAGATGAAGGTGGGGTGCACAACCTGTTTGTGTGGGGGCCAGTCCTTGGACTGTTAACCTCTATCTGTCAATCCCTCTTAAAACAGTTTTCTGTTCGTCAGCCCCTCTACCCCAAGGCTGACAAAGGAAAGCAAAAGGACAGGAAGGAGACAGGTTTGACTTGATATGGTGGAGGAATAAATTGCTGATTTTCTCTAAAGTGAGATTTGGGAATTACTGGTTAAGTCTGAATAATGGTAGAGCCATTCTAAATTAGAGAGTAAAGAAATAGGATTTTATTACTTCTCAAGTACTCAAACAGTATTAATACTTTCCTACAAATTTTTTTACCACCATTAACTTGCATTATTGATGAAGGCCTTGCCCAAACAATGAAAAAGTCAGTTCAGCCTTGTCCTAACATTTCTGTTAGAGTTTTCTCTTCATGCTCAGTTATCACATTGTCACTTTGAGGTATTATAATTGAGTGTGTATTTTAACGCTAGGTTACTCATTTCTTAGGTGGCCAGTATTCCATGGGTGAAGTACTTTTAAGGTTTATTTTTATGTGTTGTTGAATAAGGTATTAAGCTTCAGTGTTTGTTGTCATTTTCTGAATGTGCATTTTGTGGGCTCATATATGTCTCTCTCTCTCTCTCTCTCTCTCTTTATTTATATATATATATATATATATATATATTTGACTGACATTATAACATACCTTTGAAGTATATTTACATATGAGAAAGGTCTATCAGTTTGCTTAGGAATAGAGTGTTTTTTGTTACCTAAACTGTTTGGAGTCTTTTCTTGGGTATGCTGAAGAACTGTATGGCCTGATAAATCAGAAAATTTTCCTAAAATTGTTTGTATATTTAGCCCCAGCTTCAGAAAGTGGGAGGATTTGTCTTACTTTGGATGCCATATAGAGACAGCATAGTATAGTATGAGGATCCTCAGCCTCTTTGTTCCTCCATGCTCCTTGTCTTTCAGTCAGCTTTCCTGTGCCCTCAGTCAGAATGAAAGGAAAGAAATCCTCAATTTTACTTTATATGTACAAATAAGAAATTGAAAAAAGATTTATTTTTCATAAAGAAAACTATTTAATGTGAAACATTTTTTAGTATAGACAGTTCTTACTTTATGTAAATATGTGCATTATTTCAGCTCCCTGGTGGGTGGGCTGCAGGACCCGAACTGGCCCAGGCTCCTGCAGTAGCCGGGAACCCATGTGGAGCCTTGAGAGGGGAGGGGTATATCTTCAGAACTGTTCACTTAGAGTAAGAATTGGCTGTAACCTAAAGTTGTTGAATGTATGTCAGAACATAGTCAGTACATTAGTGAGACGCTTGAGACTGATTTCTAGTCAACAACAAGTTTATTCTTGGTATAGTTTTTGAAAGAGATCACCCCCATGTCATGTTCACCCTTAGTTTGTTGTTTTGGATTTGATTGAGAACAGGACTTAGAATCTGATTCACAGAGAGAAGTTATCAACAGAATTAAAGCTTTCGATCACATTTTTAGTAAAAATAGCATACCCTTCTCCAACATTACCCCCAAACTTTGTACCTTCATTAATTAAAAATCAATTTGGAATTTCTGGTTGTCAAGTAGATCAATTAGCTTGTCTTTCATTGAGTCATTGTTCTGATATTCTCTGGTTCTGTGTAAAAAAGTGTTTTGTATCTAAAACTTACTCATTTGGTTTTGTTTATAGAAATGATTCCTTCACCTGCCTCTTTGCCATTTTTCAGATGCTCTATGACACTCCCTTCTGACTGCCCACTCCTGAGCATTTGCTCCTGCTGGAGGCAGCACTTCTTAAACTGTGGGTTGCAACCCCATATGTGGTCAAGACCACCCACAGTTTAAGAAGTGTTGAAGGAATCGTGAGTGGAAAAATTTTAAGAAGCCCTGCTCTAGGGGATATTTAATAGGATAAAATTGGTGTTGACCATGTATTTCCCCCACACCCTTGACAGGTCTCATGCCCCCAAGGTTTTCCACCCACATCTGGTGTAGTGAAAGGAGCATTTGTGGCGTTGTGGCCTCAATCTGCACCAGCCACGTGTGACCTCAGGGGACTTGGCTGGTGGAACCTTTAGTTTCACAGTTGTTGTCTCGAGACACAGTCACGTAATCCCTAACTGGTTCTAGGAAAACTTGAAATTAGGTGGAACAGCATTACAAAGGGATATAGTTTGTTCTGAAAACACTTTCTTGCAAGTAGACTAACAACATCATAGGACGGAATTTGATTTTAGTGTATTATTGACATTGGTTGATCTATTATTGTATAAGGTTTCCTACAATGACATTACCTTAAGAGTTGTTCTGGGGATTGAATATTTTAATGTATGTCAAGTGATCAACTTCATAGCACTGTGTAAATGTAAATTAAATTTCAGTTTATGTTAAAAAAAACAAGTGGTAATGTGGCAGTTATTTCAAGTAGCTTATGTGCTTTAAGCTGCCTTAATATGTGAATGAAATTATAACGGGAAAAGAAATTAATATTAAGAGTCTTCCCTTGGGAATTTATTTTGTTTTTATCTCAAGCTTTGGAAGATGAAGACAGCAAAAAGGATGACGGAATCTCCTTCAGCAATCAGACTGGCCCTGCATGGGCAGGCTCAGAAAGAGATTATACTTATGATGAGGTAAAATACTCCTTTTTGTGAAAAAATACCTGAAAATCTGTTACTTGGTTATATAAGCAAAGTACCCAAATGCTGCTTCATTAGGCAGCCTTGTCCAACCTTTCTACTGCCAACTATGACTGTAGGCTCTCTGAGCCCAATTTGAACTCTAGAATCCCAGCATCTTTTGATCTGACCCATACTGGGCCGAGTCAGATGATGTGCTCGTCGACATGTCTGTATTGGGAGTTTGTTAGGAGGACTTGAAAACTAGTTCATACCAGGAATTATTTTGTCTCCTGGGCCCTTCTAATTGGAGAGAGGTAGGACAGGTGGGTAGTTAGGGGTGCTAACAGGTAAGAATTTTATTTTTGAGCTTAATCATTCTTAGTCTGTTAGAAATTTCTTGGAACAGCAGAATTAATGGAGAGTTTTCATTCCTTGTTAGCACATAAGGGCATGTGTATATATACATTTTAAAGCTGAAAAATGAAATTAGCTTTCAGTAAAGTTAAAAGGAGATTTTGGCAACTTTCATACCCCCAAATGAATCTTGTGGCATTCTGCATCCCATACTCTGTACACAATGAGAAGCTAGAAGCTGTTAAATGTCACCTCCAGTTACTGAGACTGAAGAAAATCAGCTTATTAAATGTGTACGCTAATTGCCTGTTTTTGTAGTTGCTGAATCGAGTATTCAACATAATGCGGGAAAAGAATCCAGATATGGTTGCTGGAGAAAAAAGGAAATTTGTCATGAAACCTCCACAGGTTGTTAGAGTAGGAACCAAGAAAACTTCTTTTGTCAACTTCACAGATATCTGTAAACTGTAAGTACTGCCTGGGAAACTTCTCGGTTTGAATTTGAATGTAGTTTGCCAGACAGATCCTTCACTTGTATACTCTTGAATTTGGCATAGTTTAAGTAGGTTTGGAAAATGTCTTTCTGAAGATACATTGCTTCTATAAATTGTAATAGTAGAGTTGGAAAGCAAGACAGTGTCTTACAGCATTTTCCTGTTAGTCTCTTCTTTCCATAAACCTGGCATTTTTTTCTGTCATAAAAGTTTTAAAAGGGTACTTAGAAAATTAACTTTTGTCATCTAGGCCCAAGTACTTCTTTATAAATGTTGAACTATATGACTATTCTCCATTTTGCTCGATAGTCAACAAATGTTATTTTTGTTTAATTATTTTAGTATTTTTTTCCCCTCTGGTTTCTCTCCTCTCCCCATCCCCAATTGAGTTCTATATGTATTCTCATGTGACTTTACCTATGGTCGCCAACTGACCACATTCAAAATTTTTAGTAAGTTTCACCTTTAGAGTCTAGTTGCAGATGTTGCTTCCTAACAACAATTACAGTCTAATTAATAAGACCACAGAATATTAAAACAATATGCATAGTCAGAATATGGGGGGGAGAAATATGGATAAGTTGTAATTTCCTTAGGATGTAAATGCTGAATATTGTATTTTCTTTTTAGATTACATCGTCAGCCCAAACATCTCCTGGCGTTTTTATTGGCTGAATTGGGTACAAGGTAAATGAATATTTTGTTTTATTAGTTCACATTTATGGACGATTTAAAAAGTTTAGTTAGAGCTTCACTTGACTTTGAAAAGTTGAAGCACATTTAGGAAAACACTGGTGGAATATTATTATCAGAGAGATTTGTGAAATGTTAAGAACAGTGTGACTTCATTAAATGTGAAACTAGCTACTCTGAAAAAAGTACCTCATTTGAAGAGAGTCAACATAAGATTTAAAATGATCTTGGTGGAGTCCTGGTGACTAGCATTAGAGATTAACTACATCTGGGTCATCTCTTTTGGTCTAGCATACTCCTTCCTCCCACCCCCTTCAGCTACTTTGAAATTTCTACCTGAAAAATTAGGCATGGCTTAATCTGCCTGAGAGAAGCAGGACTAAAGTGGTGGTGGTTTTATTTAGAAAATATTGCACACAGGTCATATTGAAGCATAGCAATGGTCAACCACAACAAAAAGAGTCTTGGTATAACTGCAAGTTTGTCAACTTTGGGCCACTCATTTCTAGTAAGATTTAGTAAAAGAGGGGCAGCTAGGTGGCACAGTGGATAGAGCACCGGCCCTGAAGTCAGGAGGACCTGAGTTAAAATCTGGCCTCAGACCAAACACTTGACCCTTACTAGCTGTGTGACTCTGGGCAAGTCACTTAACCCCAATTGCCCCCCCCAAAAAAAATTTAGTAAAAGATAATATACCCTTCAGGTTCATTATAACCAGGATTTGAACAGACATAAACATCTAAGAAAAGCAGTCAAGAGTCTTATGCTCCTATATCAGAGGGGGGGTGGGGGTTGGGAATAGCAAACTAGCCTATTATAGAAGCAAACTTTTGGGGAGGCTGCCACAGTATATATTTTTTTTAAATTTAGAAAATATTTTCTGTTTTTAATATCAACCTACATTTCCTTTCCCCTCCCAGAGAGCTATCCCTTTTAACAAAAACATTAAAAAGTGGGGGGAAAGTTCATCAAAACTAACCAACACAAGGAAAGTGTTATTCTATGCAAGTGTTCCACACCCATAGTCCCCCTCCTCTGTAAAGTACGGGGAGTTGCCTTGAGGCCACCATCAAACATCACTAGGACATGATTCATTGTCAGTGTGAGAGGCGATACCAGCTTTGGCGAAGAGCCCCTTGCGACTAGTGTTAGGCATCTTTGTGCCTTCTGTAGTGCCTCACGCCGTTCCTTATGAACATTAAGGCCCAGTACATGTTTGTGGACAGTTGAAGGTATGATGTCTTTGATAAATCAGTGGCTACTTGATGTGACCATTGAAGGGCGATGTGGCCTACAGCTTGTCTACACCTCCTATGAGTGTTGTTCATGCCTTTCCATTGAACCTCCAAGAGAGGGTCAACTGCATAATATACTGCTATCCCCAAAGGTTATTTGTTTTGAATTTGAAACTAGTAAAGTTCTCTGTTACCAAAAAATATATCTGGTTGAAATGAGATTGACTGACTTATAGTTTACAACATGCTTTCACATACAGCTTATTTCTTGCCTACACTGGCCCTCTGAAGTAGTCAGTACAAGTATTACCATTCTGATTTTGCTGATGAGGGAAACTAGAACCTAGAGAGTTTAAGTAATCTGCCTGAGGTCATACGAAGTGGTACTGTTGGGTCGTAAACCTTGGTCTTCTGGTCTGGATGTTCTCTCAAAACTGCCTCCCTCCTAGCATGAATGAAACAGTATATTCTTAGAAAAACCTCCTATTATCAAATATCAGTTAACTCTCAGATACACTAGGTTGTCTCTGTCATGTTTTTCATAATGAATTTTTTTTCCCCCTTAATAGTGGTTCCATAGACGGTAATAACCAACTTGTAATCAAAGGAAGATTCCAACAGAAACAGATAGAAAACGTTTTGAGAAGATATATCAGTAAGTGTAGAGTTTTGACTTTGCACTGTATCTTATGGCATCATGACACACAGAGCTAGAATGGATCTGAGATTTGGGCATGGGAAGCCGAGGTATTTAAAGGATTGTTGCTGCACTTGGGGCCTTCTGGCAGCATAGGGGGTGCTGTGGATAGAGAGCAGGCCTGGAGTCAGGAAGACATGAGTTTAAATATTGCCCCATGCAACTTAGTAGATAGGTGATCCTGGGCAAGTCACTTTACCTCTGTCTGCCTGAGTTCCCTCACGTGTGAAAATGCTAGTTGCTATTATTGTTATTGTTGTTGTTGTTATTATCATTATCATCTTTAATAATAATCAGAAGCTAATGTTTGGTTCCCAGGGTCAAAGGAGCAAAGTAACCTTTCCATTATTGCGACATGACTTGACTGATTTAACCATCTTCCTAAAGACCCACTTACATAATAAAGTATATAGTGACGTATTTGTCATTTCTACCAGATTAGGTAAAGTGTCAAAGGATTGTCCCTCCACCTGGCCAGAAGCAGTATGAACTCTTTACAGCTGACAATTGGCATCTGGAGAGGTTCCCTCTGGGGAACGTGGCCCATATTATAACTTTTGGAGAAGTCTGACCTTTTATCAACAACAGCTTTTTTGGTGCCCGACACCCAAAGCTTCAGAAGAGCCAGGTTGTGTTTTCTGGTGCTAGACCAATAGTCTTGGCTCTGTGTTAGTAGTTCCTAAATTGCGATTCGCCTAAAGCACAAGTCACTTTCCTTGTGACTTTTATGAGCAGTACTGTGTTGACACTGTGTTGCTTTTCCACAGAGGAGTATGTCACCTGCCACACGTGTCGGTCACCAGACACAATCCTGCAGAAGGACACACGACTCTATTTCTTACAGTGTGAGACCTGCCATTCTCGCTGCTCCGTCGCCAGCATCAAAACTGGGTTCCAGGCCGTCACAGGCAAGCGAGCACAGCTCCGTGCCAAAGCTAACTAATTTGCTAATCGACACTGGATTTTGCAAAGTGTTTTGGAGATGTGGCTGGACAGGTTTACAATCAGAGTGGATTTATCATTGTATTAAAAGCAAGATATAAAAGCTGCCAGGTTCTTATTTGGCATTGGGTTGGTTGGTCTGTGAAATCCTTGCAAGATGCAGATCCTCAAGCTGTTCACATGCTCATTGAATATTTTAACAACTGTCAGAGAAACATGATGGGGAAAGGAGGAGGTGCTTTTTAAAAAACCGTTCCTAGACTTCTGTAAAATGCAAGATAAATTAAAGTTACTCTAACAGTGACTCTTTCATGCCGGCTTGTCCTTCAGTTTCCTTTTTATAAATATATAAATATATATGTGTATGTGTGTGTGTATATATATATGTGTGTGTGTGTGTGTATATGTGTATATATATATGTATATATATGTATATATACACACACACACATATATATGTGTATATATGTATATATATATATATATAAAAAAACAAAACAAAACCGTAACTGACAAATGCAATGAAAACAATTTTACTGTGACCATGTGCAGACTCTGACTAAGTATCTGTACATTCCTAGTGTTGAGGATTGGAGCTTTAGCATATACTTTGGAGATGAGCTCCTCAGCTCCACGTAGTAAGAGAAGCACTGATTCACATGGGCAGAGAAGTACATTACAGGGATGGGAGGAGTGTGAAATCCAGGAGGAGCGATTTACTTAGCAAGACATTCCCAGTTTTTGTGGGATGATCATAATGGTTTGAACTATCTTTTAAGATGTGAGAATTGTTTACTTTCTACCTCACTTCCACCTCATGCATGTGTCCTCTAACTATGGTCATGTGGAAAATGGAAGGATAAGCTGGTTAGTACCCTGACTACTTAGAGCTCTCTCTTCCCTGCAACTTGGGGTTGTCTTAGCAATATTGAACTTTTTGCTACTACTTTAACTCTCAAACTCAACATGGCATCCCTGGGACGCTAGGGCAATGTGAAAGTGATGTATGGTATGTGGTATCGGACAGTGTCTGGACGGTGATGTTAAGACAAAGCATTTTTTCCCCTCAGCTTGTAGTCTGTGTTTCGAAAAGCCCCATTGTGAACAATTGTTTTTGTATACTTTGAAGCAGAGTGCCCATCAAAGGAGAGAGACTGTTGCCTGCAAGCCAATAACTAGTATTCCAGGTTTCTAGCAGTAGAAGATGAATGTGCCATGCCACCTTGAGTGGATTTGATTTTAAAGTGATTGTTCTACCTCTAGGAACCACGAGGAACAGTTGAAATATTACATTTGTGTGCCTATTCTCATTGGCCACATTGATGTTGGTCTGACACAAGCTAATTTAGAAGGGCACACTCCCAGCTTTCTCTACTTTTCATGACCTGGGGTCTTGAAAAGCCACCTAAGTAAGTTACTGAGCACGTGTTCTGTATGAGGCTGTGTTGGCACTTGAATGACTTAGCTATGTTATTTTAAAATCACTGTGACCCTTAATTTTAAAGTACAAGCCAAGAGGAAAGGAAACTTGTCTAAGAGTTAGTGGGTGGATGGTTTGTTTGACTGGCATGTACCCATGGTGTCTGGACCCTCGGTAGCCCAAGGTGACAGCTGCTGACTATACTTATTTTTGAACTCAACAAGAAGTTTCTATTTGGAGTTTACTTTTTTTGTATCTGCACTAACAGTTTCCAATTTTAGTGGCAAGTCATATTTTTATTTGAAAATTTGAATTTGAAAGCCACAGTTTGAATCCAGGTTTGAGATTCTAAAAGCATTTGGAATTTGAAGAAAGATCTGTAACAAATGTTGGATGTAACTTGGAGTGAATAAAGCCAGGATCAGTGCCTCTTGTGTAACACTTAGGACTGGATTGTTTCGTTTCCTTTCTTTTGGTCTTGTTTTGTTTAGTACGCTTTCCTGTATTCCAAAGGGGTCAAGAAGACTGAAAAAGGTCCATAGCTGCCTTCCCCATTGTCGGGGTAGGTCAGAAGACTTCATTTCAGAAGCAGCAGCAGTCTTGACCCAGGTCTTGACTGAAGTCTTAGCCTTGAGCCTCATTAAGGGTTCAGTGGAGCACAAATCACCCAAGTGTGTTGGGGTTGTTTTTAAAAAAAAAAAAAAAAAAAAGGCAAAATCACTGCTGATTTTCATCTATTCTGGACAATAAAAATGAACTGAAAATTAATTATGCTTACCTATGTTCAATGAGAGATATTTGGACTCGGGGGAGGCATCTGTAAAATAGGGAGTTGGGCTGGGGGTGGGTGGACTAAGTTTCTTAGGTCCCTTCCATTTAACAGTCATGATTTCCATGATTCACCTTTCTGCTTCATTGATGTCCATGATAAACATGAATGTCTATTAATCTTGTGACAATTGATTCATTCTAGAATTTAAGAGCTAGAGAATGATCCTTAGATATTAGAAACCTGAAGCTTGGGAGGAAGGACTCACTCAGGGTCACATGTAGTCAGTAGCTGAGTTGAGACTAGAATTCAGGTCTCTCAGGTCAGCATTATTTCCATATATTCACTGTCAGGAAGGCCTGGTTAGTGTCAGACCCAAGTTGGGGGACTGGCAGATTTGGAAATCATGGGTTTAGAACCAGAAGGAATCTTGTAATATTAATTATTCTCACCTAATTTACAGATGAGGAAGGAAGTTGAGGCCCAGAGAGGTTGTAACTTAGCTAAGGTCTCCTAGCTAGGAAGGGGCAAAGCAGGATTAAGCCCCACATCCAGCCTTCTGTCCCATGCTGTCTGTTCAGCATATTTGACAGGTCACAGGACTTAAGATGATAACATTTGTCCTGTGTAATTATGGAAGAGCTTTAGGCTTGACGTTACATGCTTGGTTCTTGGAAGGAAGGAATGAGATCACACCTGTCTATTGGTAAGGTAGGTATTTATCTCCATTTTATGGATGAAACCTTGGGACTATGGAAAGAGCACTAACTAGGGTCAGAGGAAGGACCTGGTTTGAATCCCACCTCTGACATTTCCTATGTGACGTTTGCTCATTTATAAAATGAGTGAGTTTGACTGGATGGCCTCAGAGAGCCCTTTCAACTCATTTCTTTTATCCCACAATTTACCAGAGGTCAGTCTCCTGACTCCCCATCCAGTGGTGGGGTAGGATGGATAGTGATGACTTTTGGCAGAAGTGCCATCCTTTGCAGCAGTTTCAAAAGGCTAGTGATATTTAGACACTGAAAAAGACGTTGTTACCCGGGGCAATGAACCTCCTGGGAGATTCGGTAATGGCTACTATCATTTGTCACAGGCAAATTTAAGTCCTGAGGCACAGTGTTAACAAGGGTGTTATTGGCAGAGGGAGTCTGAGCAGCTAGCCCTACAGATCTTCAGTGTCAGTCTGTGGTGCTGAATCCTCGCTTGGCTCCACAGAAGGGCTGTGGCTGGACAAGATGAAGGGTTAGGGATTGTGCCAGAGTAGGTGGACATGGTTAGAGGCAGCTTGGGACTAGTTTCTTCCCCATCTCAGCCTCCCCTCCCTGCTGGTATTTGGACAATACCAGGCAGGCCTGGAGTGGGAATGCAACTTCTTCCAACTTACTACCTGGATTTAGAGTTTTTAAACTCAACCACCTTGGGGAGTCAAGTATTTTAAGTATTCAGCCCCATTTTAGAGAAGAGAGTGGGCTCAGAGGGCCGTTGGTGACTTCACTTTCAGGGGGTTCACTTACCTGTATGCAGATGTTTCCCAGATCAATTTATAGTGTCTTCTGAACTCCAACCCTACAGCACCATCTGCCTCCTGGACATCAACTGAATGTCTTGTAGGTGTCTGGAGCAGAATTCATTATCCTCTCCAACCTTCTTTTTCTAATTTCCCTATTTTCGCAGAGGGGTCTACCATCCTTTCAGGTACCCAGGTTCATAACCTCAGTCTTTAACTTTTGGCCTCATGCAATCAGTTTGCCAAGGCTTATTGCTTTTTTTTTTTTTTGATCTCCACAGTATCTCTGGAATCCTTCCTTTGCATTCATATCGCCATTACTACCGGTCAGACTCATTCCCTCCTGCAGCGGCCTCCTCACTGGCCTCTTCCCCTTCTCCAGTCCATCCTCCACCACTCCCAGATTGATGTTCCTAAAGCACAGTTCTGTATGATCACATCAGGAGGGAAACTCCAGTGACTTCCTCCTGTTTGTGGAATAAAATAACACTACCCAGTCCTAGCCTGCCTTTCCAGATTTATTGCCTGTTACACTCCAAGTACCATGTTCTAGCCAAACTGTTCTTTGTGCCTGTGAAGATGTGTCTCATCCCTGCAGTGTCCTCTCTTCCCCCTTACCTAATAAAATCCCTAGCTTTTCTTAAAAGCTCAGCTCATGCTGCCTATAAGAAACTGTTCGCCTCCCCCTGCCACTTTTGCAACCTCCACACCTGGAAATTATTTACTTTGTATATATTTTGTAGGGTTTGCTTTTCTAAATTGAAGTTGTTTTTCTTTTTTCTTTTTTGAAGTTGTTTTTCTCCTCGCCCCCCCACCTAGAATGCAAGCTCCTTGAGATTAAAATCTCCCATATTTGCCTTGTATCCCCAGTGCCTAGCACAGTGTCTGTCACACGAAAGGTGCTTAATGAATGTGTTTTGTTTTTTTTTTCAAATGTGAGGCAATTGGGGTTAAGTCACTTGCCCAGGGTCACACAGCTAGTGCTATGTGGGTCTGAGGTCAGATTTGAACTCAGGTCCTCCTGACTCCAGGGCCGGCGCTCTATGCACTGCACCACCTAGCTACCCCCATAGATGTCTGTTAAATGAATAGTCCCCAACATGAACTTTAGTTCTCTGATGAGCAGAAAGCTAAGGGGTTGGAATGTTTCACCAGAAAATTGCTAAGTGAGGAGAGGT
This sequence comes from Vombatus ursinus, assembly GCF_900497805.2. Lineage (NCBI taxonomy): Eukaryota > Metazoa > Chordata > Mammalia > Diprotodontia > Vombatidae > Vombatus > Vombatus ursinus. The sequence continues at coordinate 10,794,766 of NW_020954563.1, forward strand.
TTGACACCAAAGACATTGATCATCTACAGTGTGGGTGGTTACTACTACAGGCAAAACACTGAATAACCATAACCAAATACTATGTGACCACATAGTACATATACAGGTCCATATACATAGTATATATACACAAGATTGTTGGGGAAGATAGACTTCTAATGAGCATGAGATTCCTGCCTTTGGCAGGCTTAGTAGGTGGATAGACTATCCATGTGGATAATTGATAAATGATATATAGGTGCATTAGGTGCACATTACTACATGAGATCAGAGAAGGCAGTGTAATGCTGTGGAAAAAACACTAGATTTGGAATCATGGGACATGGATTGAAACCAGGATTCTCCATACCAACTATGACTTGAACAGCCTTGAGAGGATGGCATAATGGATAATGAAATGTTGAACCTGGAGTTTGGAAAATCTGGATTTGATCATGCTTCCAACACTAATTGTGTGAATACTGGACAAATCACTTAACCTGGGCAATAGGCTTCAGTTTCCTCATCTGTAAAATAGGGATCATTATTGTATCTACCTTAAAGAGTTGTGAGGGAAAAAATGAGACAAGGCACTACATAAATGTAAGCTATAATCTTTCTCTGGGCCTCAGTGTCCTCAGCTGTGAAGTGAGAGAGTTGGACTATATGACCTCAGAGGACCTTTCTAGTCTAAATTTATGAATTCTGAACCATCAAGGATCCGAGGAGGCTTCACAGAGAAGGTTATTTTGAATTAGGAGTTGACATGAATTCATGTGCAAAGTAAGGGAAGGAGATCATTGGGCATAGTTAACAAAGGGATGGAAGCAAGATAGCTGTGTAGGGTAGGGTGGCACCAGTTGTGAAAAGCCTTAAGTGACGTAGTTCAAATTTTACTCAACAGGCAGTTGGCGACCACGAGATATCTTTAAAGAGCTGGTGAAAAGGGGTGAGAGTGAAGGCTTGAGGACCATTAGAAAGCAATTGTAACAGCAGAGGCGTGCTGTAATCAGGATTTTTATTACTGGGCAGTGGCAAAGGAGAGGGAATTGAATGGGAAATTGAGAAAGAATAGGGGAGGGTGGGGGCAAAGGGTACTTGCTGTGGGGGGGTACGGAGGAAGCTGACTTCTGACCACTGGCAGAATAAGTTGTCTTTACATAGAAATTTTGTCACACCATAATTTCACCCAAATTATGTGGCTGAGAAAGGGTGAGGAATAATGGAGGAAGGGATGAGGACAGCCCTGTCAGGCCCTGGAGGCAGCAGAAATGTCACCCTCTGAGGTGGGGAAGGAGGCTTACCTGCAACACAGGAAAGAAAGTAGCCTATGAGGGGACCAGTTGAAACTGCCTCCATCCATCCTGTTCCCTTGGTCTTGGCTTAGGGCATCAGCTCTATGAAAAGCAGACACCTGTTGGCCACCAGAGGGCAGCCTGAGCCTGCAATAGGAGCATCTTGACCAGACCACGCCCCCAGCAGGCCCATGCTTGTTGTCATGGAAACAGCTCAGTCATGGTTCCCAGTCTATAGGCTTGCCTAGACTTGGTGAGGATGTCTATGGGGCATGTTACGGGATGTTGCTCCCAGGGATATGGGAGATAGCCATTCAGGCTCCACGTCCAGGGATTGTTGACCAACATGTATCCTTCTGCTATGATGCTCCCTTTCTTTATTTCTTTCTTTCTTAGGTATGTGCAGATTAAAATCCTTTCCCCCTAAACTAGCCTCCTGACGCCTGTCTTACCAGCCTCCATGACTAACTTTAAATGATCTCTTATTACTAAAGGAGAATCTGCATGGTGTAATAGTTAGATAACCATATCTATAATCATATAATACTATCACTTTGCAAACTTTAAAGTGCTCTATAAATATTATTATTATTATTATTAGTAGTAGTAGTAGTAGTAGTATTATAGTCCTACCTTCTACAAAAAGCCTTTCCTAATCCTCCTTAATCTTAGTAACTTCCCTTGGAGACTACTCCTAATTTTTCCTATATACATCTTATTTGTATATAGTTGTTAGCATGTTTTCTCTCTTATCAGACTGAGTTCTGTGAGAGTTCTGACACATACTGGCAGTGTGACCCTGGGCATTTCACATCATCTCTTAGTGCCCTCAGACAACTGCCGAAGACTATGAGTTTCAGAACAGGTGTCAACCTGCCATAGTAGAGAGAGTTAATTGATTGGGGGACTCCCTATACCAATGAAATCATAGGTCCAATCCCCTCTAGAAATTATTATTATTAATAATTCTTATTATCACTACTAAGAGGCAGAATGGTCTTAAAGTCAGTAGGTCAGGCCCTGCCTCTGACACCTACTAGTTGTATGACCATGGGCAAGTCACTTAACTGCTTCGTTCCCCAGGAAACTAAAAAACTACTTAAGGGTTTTTTTTTTTAAAGTTTTTACAAAATATTTTACAAATATTTTATATATTTTTTTATTATGAACTTAATGGTCAGCAACAAACATCAACATTTCAACATGCAAAGAACAAAAAAGAGCACTGTATATGAGACCACGGATTTCTGTCATGTAGGTTTTTTTAATGTATATTAAATTTAACAAGGTAGTAACCAATTGTCATTTACGTCCCCCTTATGAATTTCCTAAGATGATAAATTACATTTAAATTGCCAAGCTGTACTAGTGGAAGGAATTTCTTTTTTTTTGTTTGTTTGTTTTTGGTGAGGCAATGGGGTTAAGTGACTTGCCCAGGGTCACACAGCTAGTGAGTATCATGTGTCTGAGGCCAAATTTGAACTCAGGTCCTTTTGACGCCAGGGCTGGTGCTCTATCCACTGAACCACCTAGCTGCCCCCAGTGGAAGGAATTTCAACATTGAAAGATTTCCCCCACACAGAATCACAGATGCAGAAAAAAAAAATGTATACATACATGTATGTATGTATTACACACCAGCATATTTATATATGCATGTCTACACACCTACATATGCATGTATACACATACAACATACAAAGAGACAGGGTGTCCCAAAAGCCCTAGTGTAGTTTAAAACTATTACTTAAAACTACCCTAAGACTTTTGGGACATCCTGTTATATGTGTATGTGTGTGTGGTTTTAAGCTTTAGTAGCTTTACTAAGACTTTTGGGACATCCAGTATATATGTATACATACATACATACATATATATGTATATGTACACACACATATCACTACTATTTAATTTTTATATTTGTAGACACTTTCTAGTTAGTGTTTTCGTTTTTTATTCCTTTAAAAACTTTCAAAAGTATTTTTATTAATTTGTTCCTCCCGTTATCCCCCTGCTCCACTGAATAATTTTTAAAAAACCATAATAAATCTTTCGATACATATTAACAGAGTCGAGCAAAATAAATTCCAGCATTGGCTACGTCCAAGAATGTATGTCTCTTTCTGCATTTTAAATTTACCATCTCTCTGTTGGGAGGTGGGATAAGTATTTTATCATTATTCTCTTCGACTTATGGCTTCTCGTACTGCTCAGAGTTCTAAAGTCTGTCAGAGTCGTTTTGGCCTACAATGTTGTTGTCATTCAATAAATTGTTGTAGTTCTGCTCACTTCTCTCCTCACCAGGACATAGGGCTCTTCACAGTTTCCCCTGAAATTGTCCATTTCCTCATATCTCATGGCACAATAATATTCCATTACATTCACATGCACAATCTGGTTGGCTGTTCCCCAATCGGAAGACACCCCTTTAGTTTCTAATATTTGGCTACCACAAAAAGAACTGCTATTTTAGTTTAATTTTATTTTGTATTTTTGCACGTAAAAGATCCTTTTGGTCTTTCTTTGATTTCTTTGGGGTATAAGTGATCTAAGTTACAAAGTGCTTTCTCACATGTTCTGTCACGCTATCCTGCCAATGTCCTAGTAAAGCAGACAGTCGTTTTTAGTCTTGTCCAACTTTTTGTGACCCCTATTTTGGGTTTTCGTGGCAGAGATACTAGAGTGGTTTGCCATTTCCTTCTCCAGCTCATTTTACAGATGAGGAAACTGAGGCAAATGGCGTTAGTGACTTGCCCAGGGTCACACAGCTAGTAAGTGTCTGAGGCTGGATTTGTACTCAGGAGGATGAGTCTTCCTCACTCCAGACCTGACACTCTATCCACTGTGCCACCTAGCTGCCCTGGAAGCAGACAGGGCAGGAGGATTATTGATCCCATTTTATAGAAGAGACTGGAGCACAGAGAGGCTAATAAAAAGCTTATATAGGGGTGGAGGCAGTAAAACCCTGGCTCTTGGCCCACTGCCATTTCTACTAGAATATGCTATGTATCCTGCCTCTAAGCTGGCCTTAGCTAGGATACTGCTTGATTCAGTTGTTGGGCCAGCAAAGGACATTCACTACATGTTGAAACCAAATACTTCAAGCTTGCCTTGGCTCCTAGATCATGACCCTGAGACTCACACCCCTGCTCATGGCTGGCTGTCTCAACTCTAATTCTGCCTCTCTCTCTCTCTCTCCTCAAGTCAGTTTTACTGTAGGAAGGAGAGGCTTAAAGGCCTAACCTGGGATTTGTGCCTTCTCTATCCAGCTCCGAGAGCCCCTCCTCCCTCCCCCCTGCCCATATTTGTAGGGCAAGTAATCCGAGGATCCCTGCTGTCACTGGGGTGGGTGCTACCCTAGCTGCTATGGAATGAAAGAATCCTGGTCAAGCCTTGTCCATGTCTTTCTGTAAATCAACCGTGGTGGGTTCAGTCAACACACTGGACACTTTTCTGGCTGCTGCTTTTTAAATGTTTGACGTTTTCTTTTCTGGTTACCCTGATCAATCAATCAACAATAAAAATTTATTAAGAGAGAGAACCTTATTGCACCCTTTTTTTAAATGATTAAAAAAAAGATTTTGATGCTTTTTTTTTTTTTTGCAGAAACTGCAACTCAGCCCCAGTTTACAGCAAATAGAACTAAGGGTTATTTTCTAATCTCCCTTCACCTACTCCCTACATACAGACCCTTCAAACATGTGTTTGTTGTATACTTACTAGATTGTAGTAAGGACTATCAGCCACCAGACAGACCTTACCATCTACCCATAGTTCTTCCACTCTCCTGGAAGCCTTAACCTTCTCAGCTCTGGCTCTCGTGCTTTGACAGCACACTGCCCGCCTCCCTCCTGGGTATTGTCCTGATTGATGAGGATCCTGCAGCCCACCCTCGCCAGCCAGCGTTAGCCATGCTTCACATCCTATGCTGGACATCTTGCCATCTGCCTTGCACCATGACCAGGGAGTGGGGGTGGGGATGCTCAGGTATTTGGAAAGGCCAATTCAAACTCCACAAAACAAAGTCCCTTAATAAAAGGATTTGTTTTTAAAATTTAGACTCAGTCAAAAGGCTGCACCCGAGGACCTAGAAGGCCACATGTGGCCTCAAGGCTGCAGGTTCCCCACTCCTGGTCTAACTTACCTGTCTCCTCAGAGCTTCACATAGTGCTTAGCAAATAAAAAGCACTTAATAAATGCTTTTCCTTTCATTCATTTCTTTTCATATTACTTTAGGTGAACTACTCACTCTCTGGGCCTCAGTTTCCTCATATGGACAATAAAGAGGTTGGAGTAGAACTAGATGATTTCTAAATTGCAGTTCTAAATCCTATGAAATTTCTATCCTAAAAGCCACTAAGCCATGTACTAGGTCCAGAGGAAGATGCAGTTAAGAAAAGAAGTATCTCTTGCCCTCAAAGAGATTACAATCCTCGGTATGTTTTACGCTATTTTTTTAGACAGCCAAATTCTCCAAGTGTGTGTGTGTACATACATATATAATATGTATATACATGCATATATTTGCTATTGTTCAGTCATTTTAGTTGCGTCCAACTCTTCATGACCCCGTTGAGGGTTTTCTTGGCAAAGATACCAGAATAGTTTGCCATTGCCTTCTCCAGCTCATTTTACAGATGAGGAAACTGAAGCAAATAGGGTTAAGTGATTTGCCCAGGGTCACACAGCTAGTAAGTGTCTGAGGCTGGATTTGAACTCACAAACATGAATCCTCCCGATTTTAAGGCCATTGCACCACCAGTATCTTTGCCAAGAAAACCCCAAAAAGGGATTACAAGGAATCAGACATGCATGACTGAAATGACTGAACATCTAGATTCTAGAGTACTGCTCTGTCCAAGGTACCATGTGTCCTCCATCATAGTTAGGAATTGATACCTTCTAGTTGTTTCAATTGGAAGGGCATTTCTACTCCTCAACCCCACCATGGCTCCAGATAGATAAGTGTACTTCCCAATAGACCACAGAGTGAGGGAGCAGCTTTCTGTTATGAATAGGGTAGGACCTCCTTGATTGCCTGACTCTTTCCTTGGAAATGGCACAAACCATTCCACGACCACTAGAGCTAAAAGAGCTTGGAACGTAAGTAAATGTAGGAACCTAACAAAGAACATGTGATTTGGCTTGACCAGTAGTAGTGGAGGGACTTCAAGACACAGATCTTCTAGAGTCTGTCTTTTTAAATTTCTTTTTTCTTTTTTAGGCAATTGGAGTTAAGTGACTTGCCCAGGGTCACACAGCTAGTAAACGTCAAGTGTTTGAACTGAGGCTGGATTTGAACTCAGGTCCTCCTGACTTCAGGGCTGGTGCTCTATCCACTGCGCCACCTAGCTGCCCCTAGAGTCTTTCTTTTATTCACTTCCGTTCTGGGCACATAGGAGGGGCGCTCTCTTTCTCTGGTAGGATGGAGCAGTAGGAGGCATTAATGTCTTTAATTTCTCTATGGACAGAAATGGAGAGAGGGCAAATGGATAGCAGGCAAAGGACTGACCAGGTATCTATCTTTTCCTCTTTCTTTGTTGGAAATAGGGAAGCCCCCATGTATTTATATCAAGGACATCTCTTTGTGCTTAGGACATCTATCAAGTGTTAATCCATTGCCATCTTCTTTTCAGTAGTAATTGTGTCTTTTATTTCTTGGATTACTGTTAAGAATTCTATTTTCAATACAAAGAAGCATTAACAAATTAGACTGGTATGTTTGTACTGAGCTAGAAATTTCTCCTGGTCTTCCATGTGCTCAATACACATTGAATTAATATGGTTGTTATAGAGCTAAGATTTTCCGTTATGGTTCATGTGCTTTACATGGTGTACCTTTCTCTACCTAACAAAATTGTGTCACATTTTGTGGGGTTCTGCTTCCAGATACTCTTACAGCTAGTGCTGTAATCCTAAAAAGTCGTAAAAGTGCTCCAGATTTGAGGTCTAACAGGCTTGATACCAACAGGGAGAAGATGGTAGTAACGCATCTCCCAAAGTTAACCCTCTTCTTGGAAGCTCATAAAAGCATTGATTAAGCACCTGTTGCATGCAGAGCCTATATACTAGGTACTATGGGAAAATAAGACAGCTTTTTCTTTTTTTAATCCCAAGGAAGTTAGAATGTGATCAAGGTGAGATTACTAACAACCATTCATATATTATTTGAGAAAGTGAAGTGGACAGGGCAATGGGCATGGAGTAAAAAAGAGCTGAGTTCAAATCCAGCCTTAGACACAAGCTGTGTGACCCTGGGCAAGTCACTTGAGCCCTGTCTGCATCAGTTTCCTCAACCATAAAATGAGGATAATAATAGCAGCTAACTCCCAGGGTTGTTGTGAGGACCAAATGAGAAAATATTTGTAAAAGCGCTTGACACAGTGCCTGGCACTATATAAATGCTTATCCCCTCCTCCCCTATTACTAAGTTTCTGTATCACTTTAAGGTTTGCAAAATAGTTTCCTTACCACAACCCTATTAAGCAGATAATTCAGATATGATCTCCATTTTACAGATGAGGAGACTGAAGTTCAGAGTTGCTACAGTCATGTAGCTAATATCAGAATCAGGATTCCAACCCAAATTTTCTGACTCCAAATCTAACATGCTTTTCCTCTTTGACAGCCAGCAGGGCATAGTGGAAAAGGTGCTGGACTTTGGAAATCTCCTTGACTTCTGATATTTACCAAATAACCCTAAGCAAGGAACCTAACTTTTTTGGGGCTCGGGTTTCCATCTCTGTAAAAAGAGGGAATTGGACTAGGTGTCCTGCAAGGTCTCCTCCAGCTCTGATTATATTATCCTATGATCATGTGCTTGTAACATCAAGGGAGGTAAGGTCTGTGACCCAAGTGAGGGGCAGGGTTGAGCTGAAGGCAGCTGCTTCTTTGGTTCTGGTGCAGTATGACGTGTGTGTGTGTGTGTGTGTGTAGGCCTGTGTTACACAGTGTGGTGAAGGACATGAAGTGCCCACATACCTGAGAAAACACTATGTCCCTCAGAAGGTTCCACTTTTCCTCTTAAAAATGACCTTGTCACTCTATTAAAAAGTCTTAGGTACCTCTCTATTGCCTCTAGGAAAAAAAAAACCTCCTCAGCCCAGCACTTAAAGCCTTCCACTGACTTTTCCAAATTTATTTCACATCATTACCCTTCAGGTACTCTACAGCACAGCCACTGGCCTCCATTTGGCTGCCAAAGTGATTTTCCTAAAGTGCAGGTAACGACTGTCACCCTCCTGACTCGGAAAACTTCAATAACTCTGTATCATCTCCAGGATCAAATACACAATCCGCAATTCACCTCTCAAGGCTTTTCATAACCTGCCTCCCCCCCCCTTTTATAGTGTTCTTAACCTTCACACCATCCTGCCCCCCTCCCTCTCCCCAATCCAGCGACAGGATCCTCCATCTCTTGGCTCCAGACGGTTTCCAACCTTCTCCCATACCTGCAAGACTCTCCCTTCTTATCTCTGCCTCCTGACTTCCTCAAAGTCCCAACGAAAATGCCACCTTCTACAGGAAGCCTGTGCCAACGCTCCTAATTTTAGCGCCTTCTCTCCATTACTGATCTCCTATTTATCCTGTGCATAGCTCGTCTGTACATAACTTGTTTGCTTGTTGTCTCCACCTCGTGCCCCCCCTCCCGCAGTCCCCTCATTCCCCCTACCTTGTTGGCTGTGAGCTTCATCTTTTCCCTCTTTGTATTCCCAAACTTAGCACCGTGCTTGGCACACACTGGTCGTTTAATAAATGCTTATCGACTAAAGGTGCTTTCTGAATTTAGCAGTCTTCTGTGCCTTCACCTTTGTTTAGATCAGGGACAGGGAACCTTTGGCCACAAGGCCACATGTGGCCCTCTAGGCCCTCAAGTGCGGCCCTCCAAATGAACCCAAACTTCACAGAACTTCCTCAAAAAAAGCATTTGCTCTGTAAAACTTGGCCTAGGTCGAAAGGCCGCACCAGAGGGCCTAGAAAGCCACAGGTTCCCTGCCCTGGTTTGGACTATCCCCCTTCCCTAGAATGCCCTCCCACATCACCTCAGGCTTTCAGGATCCTTTTCTTTCAGGGCTCCGCTCAGGAAAACCTATCTCTGTTAATTAAGCCTCTCCTGACCCTCTCAGTTTCATTCCTCAAAGCTGGCTCTCTCCACTCCAGCACATAGCAGGCATCTACTATAGGTCTGCTGAATTCATGTTGAATATAATGTATCCTTTGAAGCACAAAAGCTGTTCAATTGACAAACAGAAGTGGATAGAGCTGGCCTTGAAGCCAGCCAGGAAGACTGGTTGAAATCCCATCTCAAATACATAAGTGTCCATGACCCTGGGCATCTCTCAGTGCTCTAGACAACTTTCTCAGGCTATAAACTTCAGAGGAGACGCGGAAGGGCAGTGGGAGGGAGAATTTACACCATTTCCGGGGAGCTCCTTGTATAGGGAAGAAACAATACAATGTGAAATGACCCTTTTCTGGATCCTTTCCTCAGATATCACCCCCTCCTCCCACTTGCTATGTAATACGCTGGGGTCACCTCCAGTGACACAGCAGCACTTCAGCAGCCCAGCCTCGGTGTGTGGGAGGGTCACAAGTTCCCAGGATCACAGAATGGCAAAGCTGGAAGGGGCCTCAGGAGCAATCACGTCCAACACGTCCATTTTACAAAAGGGGAAACTGAGGCTCGGAGAGGAAGAAAGGATTTGCTTAGAGGCACATGGCTGGTCAGGAGAGGCAGGACTAGAATCCAGACCTCCCACCTCCACACAAGTGTTCTTTCTATAATTCACTCCACTACTAAGAGAGGGTCAGGGGCATTTGCGTGGTGTGGACAGAACTGAGAAGTGTAGATTTGGAAAGGGCACAGGTCACCTAGTAGGGCTCCCTTCAAGCCCTTTCCACAACAGGGCTTCCGATTCCTCTTTAAAGATAAATTCTCGGGGCAGCTAGGTGGCGCAGTGGATAGAGCACCGGCCCTGGAGTCAGGAGGACCTGAGTTCAAATCCGGCCTCAAACACATACTACTTACTGTGTGACTCTGGGCAAGTCACTTAACCCCAATTGCCTCACTAAAAATGTGTGTGTGTGTGTGTGTGTGTATTTTCTCCTTCCTGGGAAACGCACAGGTGCCACCTAAAGATATGATGGGTTAAAGCCCATTTTCTACTTCTGCTCCCGGGTCTCTGGCTGGGTACCCTTCCCTAATTTCCTGTTCTCTACTGGTTCAAGAGCTTGTAAGAGCTCAACGAATCCTCACCAGCTCCACTCCCCTCAGGCACTGAGCGGACCGAGATCATCAATTTCAGAGCTGGAAGGCACTGCAGAGGTCATCCAATCCAACCCCTTCATTTTAAAGGTAAGGAAACTGAGGCCCACCGTGGTAAAGTTACCTGCCCAAGGTCCCGAAGGGAAGAACAGGATTCAAAACCAGATTATCTGATGCCAGACTCAGAACTCTTCATTACATTCTAGTGCCAAATCCTGAAACGGGAATCATTGTCATTGAATTTACTTTGGGAGGAAGGGGATGTTTCCATGTTCCTCATGCTTCCCTAGAGAAACAATGAAGCCGTAGCAAGTCAATTACCCAAGCCTGGGAACCTACCTGAATCACCTGAAGACAGAGGACCACCAGAATTAAATGTGGACCATCGAGTGACCTCTGGTCTAACGCAGACTGGGTCTTGGATGGGGTGAGCCTGTGGTTCAGGAACCAATGAACCTCTCTCCTATCTCCACTCCTCAGATATCAACCCTCCCCTCACACTATGATTTCACAAGGAACGCTGGGAGAAGGGGAAAGATCACCATTTGCTTGGTTAGGCTGGTGTAGACACCTTGCTATTCCAACTCCTCTGTGTATTCCACAGAATCACAGTTCTGGAAGGAATTTCCAAAGTTATCTAGTCCACTCCCTTCTCATTCTTAGATTGAGAAACTGCAGCCCAGAAAAGGGAAGGGATTTGTCCAAGGTCCCACAGCCAGCCAGGTATTTTGTTTCTCTCTGGACCTATTTACACTTCATGGGTAAAATGGACGAGTTGGATTGGAAAAATTCTAAGGTCTTTCTAGCTTTGACCAACTATGGCTCCCCGCAGCAATTTCCAAGGCCAGAGCTATTTCAACTCCACCACACTATATTATATTCTCTGCCACATTCCCTTGCTGGCTTCTGTAAAGCGGACGGCATTCACACATACAATGAAAACAAACACATATGCCAAGGTGAGCTGATACTCATGCTTGGTAATGCCCTATAATATTATTCCTAAATGTTGAGGGCCTGAAGTGGAGAGCTGAGCACAGGCAATAAAAAAAAAAAATATGGCCATGGCCTCACTTAAGATGTGTGTTAGTCCTGAAAACCCTCATTGGAGAACAATGGTAAAATGGCACAGCAGAGGGAATGTGCAGCCAGCTGTCTAGGGATGCAGGAAAGGAGCCAAGCAGAGGGTTAACAAAAGATAAATGTTTTAATGAAGAGGAATCATAGAATCCCAGAGTTGGAAGGGTAGAGTCAAATCACCTGCCAGATGCATCAATACCCTCATGTAGCACACATCCCTCACAAGTGCAGCTGACACTTAAAGACCTCCAGTGATGGAGAGCTAGCTACCAAAGTAGCCCATCTCACTGCCATACTGCTCTAATGGTTCAGCAAACTTTCTCAGAGCCCCAAACTGCTTCCTAGTATACTGCCCCCCACCCCTCTCTAGCACTGCTCCTAGTTTTGCCCTCTAAGGCCACGTAGTACGAATCTTTAAAATGACAGCCTTTCTGGTATTTGAAGACACCTGTCACGTTCCTCCTAAGTCTTCAGCCAGAACCTCCCCAGTTCTTCCAAAGGATGTGTGTGTGAGCTCCAAGTCCTCTCTGTCCTTGTCATCATTTGGACATGATTCGGTTTGTCAGTGTTCTAAAATGTGGTCCCAGTCCTGGGCACAAAAAGCAGGCGTGATCTGACCAGGGCAGAGAACCACCTGGACATAACCTCTCTCCCTCCCGATGCTGTGTCTCTATTATATACGTTTACAGCCTAAAGTCACGGCAACATTTGGGGCAGCCATGTCACATTATTACAGCATACTGGGCTAGTGATCCCCTCCAACACTTGGGTTTGTCACATTAATCACATCTCCCCCAATCCTGTACTCATAAGATCATAGGATTTAGAGCTGGAAAGAGATCTTAGAGACCTCATGCAACTAGTTTTTTGAACCCTATTTAAGGACTTGAAAATTATCCCTATTCAATTCCATTCTGTCATACAGGCCCACCATTCCAGCTTGCCGAGATCTTTGAGGGAACCAAATTCCTTTGTCTAGCATTAACAATTCTCTCCTAGCTCCAAATAATTTGATAAGCAGCTCTCTGCTTTAATGCCAATGGTATGAAAGATGGCTCTGAAGACAAATGCATCGTCCAATCTGCCTGAGCATTCAGGATCCAAACTTTTTATTATCAGGGTCATCGTGAAGTCCCCTCCTTGTGGATTGCCCTCCCCACACCCCTAGAAAATCCCAAAGCCCTGCAGTGTCCTGGTCCAAGATATAATACAACTTCTGTGCTCTGCCCAGCCAGTCCCAGGCAGGAAGGAAGGCAGTTAGTTGGGGGACTCGGGGGTGGGAGGATAGGGAGAGATTTCCTGCTATCTGCTCCAGCAGGAAGGTGCCCAGGTGAGTTGTTGAGGGTACCAGGTCCATCTGGAGAAGGGGCTGGCTGGATTTGGCACTGATGGGCGACAGGTGGGTAGAAGCCGTCGGACCCACAGTTTTCCTCCGCTGCCCAGCTGGGGATGATGGCACCTGGGGGGTTGGGGAGTGATGGGTGGTGCCTGGCTCAGGGGGCCAGGGTCAGGGTTTGCCCTCATACCGTCCTCCTCGGGTCAGCCTGCAGTCCCTCCTATCCCGCTGTTAGAATGGAAGATAAGGAAGAAACACTGGTTTGAAGTACAACAGAGCAGTGTGCCTGGAGGATATGAACGCTTCAGGTCCTGTTCAGGGTTTGTCATTGATTGTGGAGAGGAAAACAGAATTGAAACAGGGAGTACCAGGGAGTTTGCAACTCAGTGAGAAGCACATTGAGAAGCCTTGGACCTGGGAATCTGGAGAGATGGCGCTGGGTCTGAGTTCTGGTTCAAGTCATTTTCCCACTCTGAACCTCAGTCTTCTCCTTTGTAAAGTGGGGATAATAATCCTTGGACTACTTGTCTCACAAGACAGTTGTGAGGAAAACAGCTTGTAAACCCTCCAATGTTACAGGAAATGAGTATAGTGGGGAAAGCCCTGGATTTGCAGTGAGGAGAGAGCTGGAATCAAATCCTCTCTCTGATACTCACTGAGTACCCCACTGCGGGTAACCACTTCATATCTTGGCTTCATCTGTAGCGTGGGGAAGTTAACACTCAAAGTGTCTACCTTAGGAGGCTGTGGTGAGGATCAAGTGAGGTGTGGGGAAGGAGCTCCAAAACACTTAGAAAGCTGTACTAAACGTCAGCTAGCATTACTAAACAAGGGGAGCTGGGGTTTATTTTCTCTTTTCCTATGTAGTTTGCTACAATAAAGTGAAAGTGAGATGCCAGGGCCAGCTGAGATAGGACATAAATATCCCCCAAGCAGAGTCAGAAAGACCTGAGTTCAAATCCAGCCTCAGACACTTACTGGCTATGTGTACCCCCAGCAAGTCATTTAACTTGGCTCAGTTTCAGTCTCTTCATCAGAAAGAAAAAAAAAAAAAAGATAAAAATAGCCCCACGGGGTTGTTGTCAGGATCAAATGAGAGAATATATGTCAGGCACTTTTATAAACAATAGCAATTATTTATTAATAATAATAATGGTGACCTAGTGGCACAGCTGAGCACTGGGGAGGGAGCATTGACAATAAGGCATGAGGCAGTGGACGGAGCTGAACCTGGACACAGGAAGAGCTGGGGTCAAATCCTGCTTGAGACATTTATTGTGTGACTTAGCTCCTCTGGGCTTGTTTCCTCCTATGTAAAATGCTCTGAATCTATGATCCCTTCCTGTCCAGTAGGCCAGAGATAGAGGGGGAAAAAATCTCTCCATCAGCGTTAAGATGAGATTTATGGGCTTCTCCTGGTGCAATTTAATGCTTCTTTAGTTGGATGCAAGATGCTGAGGACATTTCATCCTTGGGAAAAGAATCCTGGGTTGCCTAGGGAAGGATGGGTAGTGGGTGGGGAGGGTTAATGTCTTGGGGAAAGGAAAGGGGCATTCTTGGTGGCTTAAGAGGTCCTGGACACCATTTCAAGCCTGTGGAACAAGGTCAGGTTAGGGAGTATAGGGGGAGGCCAGGCCCCAACCCACCAATAACCATTCATTTAACCCACCTTAACAGTCATTCTAGGAAACCCGTGACTAGGGACAAGAGGGAGGAAACTCATTACTATTCCCTGATCAGTGCTGAGAAAACTGACCTCAGGCTAGAGGTCCTTTGATGGGACCCAATAAAACCTCCAGGAACCCAAAGTCCAGCCCACCCACCCCTCCTCCCGATCCTCAGTCCCTCCAAGGCCTCATACCATTTACTGTAGAGTCAATTCATCCAGCTCTGTGTATCGGCTGTTGTCCTGAGAGAGAAAGAAGGGGGGACAATGGAGGGAGGGAGATAAGTTAACACATACGAAGTGCTATATTCAGTTCTGGGTTCATATTTCTGTGAGAGTCACTGATAAGATGGAACACCCAGAAGAAAGCAACCAGGATAGCAACTGAGGGAACCCGGGACTTTCAGCCTGAAAAGTAAAGAACTTCATGGAGACGTGAGCTCTGTCCTCAAGGATCTGAAGAGCTATCACTAAGAAGGGTTAATCTGCACTTCAATAGGCAAAAACAGGACCATGGTGGGGGGTATAGGTAAAAGGGATGTGGGATTGTGGCCTGATATATAAAACAATCGGAGCTTTCCAACAATGTGATGGGCTGCCTTGAAAGATATGGAGCTCCTCAATATTATCAATAATCAAAGAGATACAAATTAAAACACTTCACTTGTTTTTACCAGACTTCATACTCACCAAACTAGAAAAATTAATTAAAAGCAAGGAAACCTAACGCTAGCAGGGTTATGGAATAAAAGGTATCCTCCCCTCATTCACTGCTGGTGGAAATGCGGACAATGCAGAAGCTTTTCTGAGTGCCGTTGAGTAGTATAAAAGTTGTAAAAATAATCCCACTATTGGGAATATATTCTATGAGTGTTACCAAATAAAAAGGCTATCTGTTTAAAGATCATAGTCATAGCAAATGTAATTGTGAAAAACTGGAAATGACCTAAATGCCCAACAATAAGGGAAGAATTCAGTATGAAATGGTCCATTAATATAATGGAATACCACGGCGCAGGTGACACAAGGGTGAAGAATCGAGGGAACTCTGTGAAGATCTTTACACAATAATGCAAAGTAAGAAAAATCAGCGGAACCAGGAGAAGGGTGCACACAGGAACTTTAACCATCAAAGAGAAAAAGTGAATGAGAATGCATGGACAAAGAATCCTGATGAGGGAGCGACTAAAAAGTGATGGTACTTTAGGTGCTGAAATAATTTAAATGTCAACAGTTACTAAGCCAAGTCTAGTTGGTTGTATTAATGTTAAGCTTTTAATAGAACACAGAAAGGAAGTAAGAAAAAAGGAAAAGAAAGAAAAGGGAAAGGAAAGATACTAAGCCTCCTATCACTGGAAGTATTCAAGGAGAGGCTGCAGAATATGGGACGGACTTGAGACTTTTGGAGCCCTTCTAACTTTGACAGTCTATGCTTGGTGAGCAACTCTGGCCTTCGAGCAAAGGAACTACCCAAGGGCAATGCTGTTCTGCTGTTCACATTGGCTATGGATGGTCAGGCAAGAGGAGAGGGGCTTACATGAAAACAGGAGAAATCAGTGCGATACAAGAAAAGATCCCTGACTACCATGACAATGCAATGTCTAGCATAGTGCCTTGCACACAGTAGGTCTGTGATAAACATTTCATAAGAATCTCAGAGCTGGAAGTGATCTTGAAGACCTTAATCCAACCCAGGTACCATCTTCACGTCACCTATGGGGCAGGGTGGGAGTGTTCATCTGGCCTCTGCTGCACTCACTAATCACACAAAGGCAGCTCATGCTACTGCTGTACACTTCACTGGACACATGGGGGCAGCTTCAGACTCTGACTGAGGAGAAACAGGGAAAAACCACGTGGTGGTGGGAAGAGGGTCCTGGAGCTGCCTTGTGTAACCTTGGGGAAGTAGGTCCCCTTCCTCTCTGAAGCTCAGTTTCTTTCTCTGGAAAATGTAGTTTGGCTTAAGCAATTTCTAAAACCCCTTCCAGCTCTGATGTTCTAAATAAATACTGCAGCCTCAATCAAGTCCAGAGTTTAAGTCTGAGGTAGGGGGGCCAAGAAACTCGGGAGGGGGGGGGGAGAAGAGAAGGGTGCCCAAGGTCACCTGGCATACCATTTTGAAAGTGTTCTTCTTAGTAGGAACTGTTTTTAACTTTCGGCACGGCCAGAATTAACATTATTACAGCTGCTTCTAAGTTCTTTCGCATTCTTGCAACTCACAGATTTTCTGAATGAAGTTTAAGTTTCTGCCCTGTTCAATGTGCTATAATAATTTCTAAAAGGAAATTATATTGGAGACTAGGCCTTGGAATTAATTTAAATTAAATGTATACTAAGCAAGTTTCATTGGTTGTCCTGATGTTCAATGTTAAGCTTTTAATAAAAGACAGAAGAAAAGAAGGAAAGGAGATGGCAGCTTCAGGGCCCCTGAGCTCCCCCAAAACATGACTCAGTTTACAATTCCTTGCCCGTTTGCATGTCTGGGCACATGCAGTTTCTAGGTCAGACAGTGAGTCTTTTGGGTGGTCTGTCTGTGTCTCTGTCTGAGTGGTGAGCTCCATGGCTCTCAAGCCCCCAAATTCATGGTCACCATCCCCCAAGCTGCCACGTCCCCACTCCCCCCCCCGAAAAATTTACTTTCTTATTTTGTATATAATTATCTACATACATAGATATGATAATACATAGCTATGCAAAAGCTGGGATTGGGGTTTTTTTGTTCTTTGGGCTGGGAAACAGAGGCAGGGATAAGGGTACACGCTAGGTCCAGGAGCTGGGAGATATGGGCAGGGGCAGGCAGAGGGAAGCAGGAACCAGTGGAGAGCAGGGAGAGGCAGTCTCTGGAATCAATCACTTTCCCCCCACGCTAGATCAAATGGAACCCCTGTCCAAGTGGCTCTTACTAGGGCAAACCTGGGGGACTGAAGGTTGGATGCTCAGGGGCCCAGCTTCTGTCCTCCCTCGACCCTCACCAAATCTTCGAAGTCATCCTGTGCCAGCGCCTCATCTACATCATCCCCAGGCAACAACTCTTCCAAGGGTGTCTCTGCCTCCGAAGCCGTGTCCTCCTGAGCGGCCTCACTTTTCTTGCTGTCATTCTTCTTCTTGCCATCTTGGGGAGTGGAGAGAAGAGGGGAGAAGCAAAAGCTAAGGGCACTGTGGATACCCCTAGGACATCACAAGTAGGATCAAGGAAAGCTTGGCCCACAGGAGTGCCTTCAGACCTCTAGGCACTTGGTCAGGAAACCCTACCCTCTTCCATCATCACTTTCCTCTTGGAAGCCCCTCTCCCCACTAGTGCCAAGCCTAACACTTTGCACACAGCAGGCACTCATTAAAAGTTTGCTGGACCGAACTGAAACCAACCTCAGAGCCTCACAATTTTAGAACTTAAAGGGTTTAGGAGTTGCTTTGAAATATGAAGCTCCTCACCTTGCATGCCCAGAATCATTAGATTATAGACTTAAGAAATGAAAAGATACCTCAGTCATCCAAGGAGGGAAGTGACTTGCCCAAGGTCACAGAGGCAGTAAGTGGTGGAGGTGGAATTTGAACCCAGGTTCTCTGACTCCAAAGCTAAGTGTTCTGTCTACTACACCAGGCTGTCTCTCTCATCCTCAAACTCCCAGCTTCCCTCCCATTTCCCCTTCTTCTCGCTTACCCTCTCCACTTCCCTGGGGCTAAGCTAGGGGAAAAGCCCCCAAGAAGCAGGGATCTAACCTGTGCTAGGACTCTGCTCCTCCGAGATCTGGTCCAGCCGCCCCAGCAGGGCCTCAATGTTGTACTTGATCTGGGTAAGTTCTGTCTTGATGGTCTGCAGCTCAGTACACTTCACTGGAGGTATAAGCACAGGCAGGAGGTTATCAGAACTGTTTTACTAGCAATTTTTACAAGTAGAGGTAAAGGGCTCATATAGGTACAGCCTCCAGAAGGAAAAAATCCAGCCCAGGTCACTACAAAGTTTCTAAACTGTTCAAGGGGGAGAAATGAGTCCTGGGATGATACTGCTGCCAGGGGTAAGGTTTGGCAGAGCAGAAAAAGTGCCCCTGGCTAGTGCTGGGCTCTAAATTTCACATCCCAGTTATGGCTCAGGAGGAGTTTGGGGAGAATCTCTGGGGAAGAATCAGGGCTGGCTGCTAGAACTGGACCAGCCAAAGGCCAATCTCCCCTGGGCTGACCAGTGCCAGGGACTTCCCTTCCCCTCAAGCCCTAGACTAGGTTGTCTTCTATATTTAAGAGACATGGGGTCAGGAAACTGAGATAGGGTTCAAGTTCCCAGTATATGGCCCAGGGAGCTTTTGGACATGAAAGACTAACATTAAGAATCCCCACCAGCCCTCCATGGCCTGTCTCAGCTTACCTAACTAAATCTTCCTGGCTTCCAGACCCTGGGTGAGTAAGAACTCAATCTATACCTTCTCCTTGTGCCCTATCATTATAGTATTTAAGTTATTCCTTATATTTAACCCAATCTCTGACTCATCATAAGTTCACATTTCCACAATGTTTTTAAGTTTTACAAAGTGCCCTCCTCACAATAACCTTGTGAAGCAGGAAATGTAGGGAGTAGTACCCCCATTTTACAGACAGGGAAACTGAGGTCCAGAGGGTGAAATGATTTCTCCAGGGTAGAACACCTAGTAGGACCGATGGGACTCAAACTAAGGCTTCTTGCCTCCCTATCTCAGACTTTTCTGACTATATGCTACTCATGTCAATTTTATTTGGGGGAGCTCTCAATCTTTTCAGCCCCTTTCAGATCTTGTCTCCTCTCTGATGATCTGTCTCAGGGGCCGTTGGAAGTTCCCATAGGGCAATCTCCGGGGAGTTTTTGTGCCATGAAGAAAGGCAAGGAAGTTCCTAAGAGCATTCTAGGGGACAAGCTTAGAGGTGAGCAGGGAAAGGATGCTGAGAGGGAGTTCGCTGGTGTTGAGGGCCAGGAGGTAGGTTCAGGGATCCCTGGGGCTGGAAAGAGGTTTTTGCGGTCTTCAAAGACTTGGAGAGAACTTTAAGGGTCTAACAGCTGCTCCCCACACAATCCCACCCCAAGCCATGGACACTCACACTTTAACTTTGATGAGCTGCTGGAAGTGGTAGAGCGGGCGAAGAGTCTGACAGGCAGAGTTGCTTTGATGCGACGAACGAGAGGGATGGTGACCCGTGGCCGCTTCACAGGAACCACCCTGGGGACTGGAGAGAGCCGGCCCCGGGGCTCGAAAAGCCTGAATTTCAAAACAGGACAGAGACTTGCAGACTGGGTGTCCCAGGCAGCATGTCCCCAGGGTCCAATGGCCAAACCAGAGATGGAGGATGTAAGGAGGACTGGAGGGATGGGGAATGGACAGAATATGGATGAGCGAGAGGGTGGATGGAGGGAGGGAGAGGATCTCGATATATAGTGATGGAGGTTGCATGAGGGATGGACAGAGGGACTGGGGGGCTGGGGAAGGGACGTGGCCACCAAAGGCTGCTACTGCTTCTTAAAGGCCTCTTAGGGGGCCCAGTGGCCTGGACTGTGGCTGAGACCAGCAGCTTGGAGGCTAAAGCCCTATCCTCAACTGCTTTCTCTCTCTCTCATTCCCAGGCAATGGTTTCTTCCACACCTCCCCACCCCCCAGTTCCTCCCAACCCCTGAATCAGGCCCAAGACCTCCAACCTCTGGATGCTTTGCAGCCCCTTAAAAACAGATTGAACAGTGGCCCAAGAAAACGGAAGGCAGATTTTAGAACACAGCAGGGCTCTCAGGTGAGGGGGGGGAAGGGATTTCCGGGGGGCTGGAGGGCGTGTTGCTGTGTGACCTTGGGCATTCTATGAAGCCCTTGAAGCTTTGGTTTTCTCATACATCAAATGGGGAGAGTCCAGCAAGAAATAATTTTTAAAGGCAAAAGGCTCACCTGAGGGCACCCACCTGGAGAAGGGAGGAAGTTACGGGCCTTGACAACCTGTTCTTTCTTCACCCACCCTGACCCCGCTGCCCACCCTCCATTCCCCCATTCCCTCCAGTCTACAGATAGAGAAACTGAGGCACAGAGAGGGCAAGCAACTTGCCTCAGGCCACACAGTGGCTCCGTGGTGGATCTGGGGACTAAGAACCCAGGGTTCACATGCCTTCCCTCGGACAGTGGTCCTGACTGCACTCCTGAGCTGGGAGCCGGAAACCCCTTCTCCCGGGCAGCCAAGAGTAGGCTGAGGCTGAGGCTGGGACTGGGGCTGGGGCAGGGGGAGGAAGGGGAGGAAAGAGAAACAGGGGAGAGGACAGAACTTCAGGCCAAGCATGAAGATCTCTGGTCAGTAATCCCAGTGTGTGAGGGGCAGAGCCTGGTGGGCTTCATGTGGGAGACAGGGCTAGGGAGGGGAGAACGGGAAAGGTCTTCTGAAGGTGCACCTTCAGGGCCTTCTGGTTTCAGAGTAGTCCCAGTACTCTCCCAGCCCTCCACAAAAGTGCCTTCCAGTCATGAAATCCTGACTTTCAATTTAATTCAACAAACATTTAGTAAGTGCCTACTGTGTGCAGAGCTTGCTGCTAAGTTCAGAGAGATGAGGGGGACTGACTCACAGCATGTGGGCTTCCCCTGCCTGCAGTCCCTGGGCCCCACACCCCTCCCCCTTCCCTTCCTGGCGGTCTCCTCTCTGCTCACCTGTCATACAGGTCTTCCCTGTAGTAATCAGAGTCAAAGTCGTAGCCCCTGGGGAGACAAAGGGGAGACACTCAAGGGTTAGAGTCTCCCTCCTGCCCAACGGCTGGTGCGAGCTCATTATCATCACTGCCAAGCCTACCTCCACCTCTCCTGGGATCAAAGCATCATTCTCAGCCTACAGATCAGGAAAAGCTGAGGGAGGGGGAGGAGTCCCTCAGAAAGTTATTAACTTTCCCAAGGTCATATGGCTAGCAGGTGGTGAAGCAGGGACCCAAGGTACAATGAAAGAAGGTGGGACCTAGGATTGGACCTGGGTCCAAATCCTGGCCCCACTCCTAGCAGGTGTGCGGTCCTGGGCCCACTTTGAGCCTTGGTCCCCTCCTCTTTTCACCATGTACCTCACAGGGGTTTTTGTGAGCAAGGTGCTCTGTAAGCCTTAATCTGCTCTGTAAGAAGGAGCTGTTGATAATAGCAAGAGCTAGCATTTCAATAGGTTTGCACTTTCCACCTATTATTTCATTTGAACTTCAGAACAACCTCGTGTCATTGTTATCCCCATTTGACAGCAGAGGAAGCTGAGGCTGAGAGAGGTTATAGGACCTGCCCAAGTAACAGGCGTCTGAGGCAGGATCTGAAGTATCCCAGGTCTCCTGACATCAAGCCCAGTGCTCCAAGTGCTCTACTCTCCTGCCAAGCTGAGTTGTTTTTATCGGAGAGGCCAGCCTGGGTTGACTCTGGCTCCTGAGAGTGGGATACTGACACTGAGTTGCCTCCTGTCACCATCTCAGGACCAAATCCAGAAATGCAACCTGTTCCCCCAAACTGTGTGCTCAGGATGTTACCATCCACTCAGGATGGTATGGTGAGGAAAGCCCTGGATTTGGAATCAGGAAACTGGGTTCAAATTCTGCCTGTCACAGCACCCCGTGACCTTGGCCATGATACTTTATTACTCTGGGACTTGGTCAACTCATTTATAAAATGGTAGGTTGGAGTAATAGACCACTAAGGTTCCTTCTAGCTCTAAATCCTCTGAGCTCCTGAACTCTGCTGTTTACTTGGTACAGCTGGTCCTTTTGCTTGGAAGGCCCAGTCTTTTCCCTCTCAGCTCCCATGGAATCCTCCCCTTTCAGGCCCAGCTCAGCCTTTTCTGATTATGCAATCCCCAATGATCTCTAGGCTCCTCCAGCCCTACCTGGCCTTCTCATTTTGGTAATAGATTATTGCCTTTTTATAACTGTTTACTGGGGTGAGGCAGGAGTCCAGTAAAAGCTAGTGATATTCAAGTGAAGAGTTCACCCCATTCCTTTGTCTCCTGAAAAGAGTGATACTATCTAGGGGTTTGTGGCTTAGTAACAGCAGAAATGGGTTGAAGAGACAGCCTGACTCAGTGAGTCTTCAAAGTTTATCTGGTGATTTAAATCCCTACTTTCCTTCACCCAGCAAAAGCCATGGAGAAACTGAGGCACCAGTGTCTCCCCCAGGGTTTGCTTATGAATGGCTGGATTCTTCTTGGCTTCCTTCCCCACCTGCAATAGCCACCTCTACTACCTCACCTCACACCCTGCAATGAACTCTGTCTTACCCCCAAGGCTGGTGGGGCCTCATCTGGGGGAGAAGGGCAGGGGAGGGGTTCCTATGACAAGCCAGGTAGGATCCCATCTACTGTTTCCAGTGGGAACAGTGTGGTATAGCGTATAGAATGAAGAACCCAGACTCCATTTACTTCTGACACTTCTAGCTATGTGACCCTGAAGAGTCACTCATCTGAACTTTAGTTTCCTTGTCTATAAAATGAGGATAATACTGATGACACTGCCTAGCTAAGTGACCTCTGACAGGTCACTTAACCTCTGGGAGATTCAGTTTCTTCATCTGTAAAATGGGGATAATGCTGTCTGTTTATCCCTGACTCACAGGGTTATTGCGAGATCACCTATAACAAATGCACTACAAACCTGAGTAGTACGACATAAAGGAGCTCTGTCAAGCAGAGTAAGCCTGACCCTTCCTCCACCGGACAGCCCTTCAAGTACATGAAAATGAGCAACCTGGTGGCCCCCTCTTGGCCTCCTCTACAACGCCCTTACTGGCACAGGGTCCAGGCCCTTTGCCATGCTGGTGACCTATTTCTGCTCATACTGCAGTCTAGCAAAGTCTTTCTTCAAATGTGGCACCCAGAACTGAACACATGGCTCTCCGTGTGGGCCCTGACCCATACAGATGACAGGAGGACCATCGCCCTCTTCTTTCTGGACATTATCCCTCTCGCTTCAGTCCATGCTGGAGTTAGTCCCTTTCTCCCTGCAGAACCTCCTCTCTCCTCCGAGACTCTTCTGGGTGTGGGAGAATCCAGCCGAGGCCCTCAGGGAGGAGGAGAGGAACAAGGTATGCACAGTACCTGGCACACAGTAGGTACTTAAGTGTTGTCAGCGGTAGAGGGGGCCTTCAATCTGTGATTTCATTGTGTATATAAAGAAGGTCCCAGGAAACAGTCTAGCAACGATTGTGCAACAAATGGTCTTAGAAAGTTGCCTGGGAATGGTGAGAGATAAGGGATTTGCTAGAGTCACCACAGCTAATCTATGTTAGAGACAAGACTAGAACCCAGTTCTTTCCGGCTCAAAGGCCAACTCTCTACTTACTGGGCCACACTACCTCTCAACAGATGCTTGTTGAATTGAATTGAAGAAGGCACTGACCCCTGCAGGAGGTCACAAGGACCCAGGGACCCGAGCCCCAACTGTCCAAGCCACCCCTTAACTCTCAGACCTCCAGTGCCAGCCCCAGATATATCCGCCAGTTCCTGACCTGGGACACTGCACCAGCAGGCAAAGAGTCCCTCTGTCCTTAGGGCCTGGCCCCACAGACAGACAGACAGGGCAAAGGGCAAACACACATACCCATAGGAGGCAGAAGCTGCTCTCTTGAGTCCTTTTGGTCTATTAGGTTTAGGTTCTCCAGCCATGTTGATGTCTATACAAAGAAGAAGTCAAGGCAGAGGATGGAGTGATGGCACCTGCTTACACGCATGTGCGTGTGCACACACACCCATACCCACACCCACTGAGGCACATCACACCTACATACACAGACAGGGTCTTACACTAGGATTAGAGATGACTTGACTGAACGGAGGCTGCCCTTGCCAATGCCTCTGGTTCCCAGGCCACCCCCACACATACAGGCATCACAAATACAAACTATATATTAACATTCACACACACACACACCCCAAAATCACACTAAGATATGGCTTCGCCCACATACAAGAACTGTGTTTGTGTATACTCGTCTACAAAAACACATTCAATACAGCCATGCTCACATAGCAGATTCAAATCCACAAGTAAGGGCATTCACACATTGAAGTCCCACCCAGACCAGCACATACCCAGGGTGCCTTTTCTGCCAGTAGGTGGCATTGTAGAGCTTGGCAAGGTGCCTGCTTTCACCCTCACCAGCCAAGGTTTTCTGCTGTGACCCATTCCCCTTACCCCTCCTCTTCCATTCCCCGGATAGGTACCATTCTTATCATCAGGTTCTCAGCTTCTCTTGCCTTGAAAGGCACTCTGAATGCTTGTCCTGGGCGGCTATTTACATACCCATGCCACAAAGGCAGATCCTGGGCAGGAGCATCTCAGGAGTAGAAAATAATCAACTGTAGCGGGGCTGACCAGGGAAGGGCCAGGACAGGCATCAATCAACTGGACAAAAGGGGAGGTTGGCAGTTTTTTTTCTCTGCTCTGACATACTCATCTCCAGATTCTCAGGGCTCCCCTGTCCTCTTCCCCCTCCCTAACATCTAAGGGTACATATAAGTAGTCACTGGATTGCTTCATTCAAGAGCATTTAAAATTTTAATTCTAAGTATGTAATTAAAGGTCGAGTCTTTTAAAGGAATTTCAGGCACTGCAGGAACTGGAGGGAAAGGCCTCTCAGAAGCCCTCAAAATCACAACTACCCCAGGTAATTTTTGCTTATTTCACCTATAGGTAAGGTCAGCATTGAGCTTGAGTAAGGGTCTGCCAGAGCCCAGATATTGATGGGGCAGTGGCCCAGTCCTTACCCAAAGTCTGCCCTGCCAGCACTCGCCCGTTCTCGCCCAGCACGGCGGCACGGGCATGGCGCTCGCTAGCATACTGGACGAAGGCGTAGCCCTTGTGCACAGAGCAGCCGGCTACACGGCCATACTTGGAGAAGATGGTCTCTACGTCTGCCTTCTTCACCATGGCTGTGTTTAAGTTCCCAATGAAGACCCTAGAGTTGAGGGACTTGGGGTCATTCTTGTTGGTGATGTTGCTCGTGTGCACTTTCAGAGACATGGCGACGACCTAGAAAGACAGAAACTCAGTGAGGTCACGACACTGACCCACCTGCTAGTCTAGGCCTACATACTTCCCTGACTGACAGAGAGTAAGAAAGTGGGGCCATGATGGGTTCTGCTACCTTATTAATTTCCTTATCACAATGCTCCTTGAAACACCCCTGTGAGGGTGAGTTGAAAATAAAGGGGTCACATCTGGAGAATAAAATTAAGGGGTGAGAGAGGAATATAGTAGGAGAAGGAGAAAGGGAGAGGTAGAATGGGGTAAATTATCCCACAAAAAACAAACCAGAAAAGAAAAGGCTCTTACAGTAGAGGGGAAACAGGGGAAGGTGAGAGGGAATGAGTGAATCTTATTCTCATAGGATTTGACTTAAGGATGGAATGACATACACACTCAATTGGGTGTGGATATCTGTCTTACCCTACAGGAAAATAGGGGGGAAAGGGGACAAGAGAGTAGGGGAATGATAGATAGGAGGGCAGATTGGGAAAGGGAGTAATCAGAAGCAAACACTTCTGAGGAGGGACAGGGTCAAAAGAAACCATAGAATAAATGGGTGGGCAGGATAGGATTAAGGGAAATAGAGTTAGTTTTTCACAGCATGTCTACTATGGAAGTATTTTGCATAACTGCACATATATAACCTATATTTAGTTGCTTGCCTTATCAATGAGGGTGGGTGGGGAGGGAGAAAGGGAGAAAATTTGGAACCCAAAGTTTTAAAAAGACATGTTTAAAAAAATGTTTTCACATGCAACTAGGAAATAAGAAATACAGGAAATGGGGTACAGAAATCCATCCTGCCCTACAGGAAAATTGAAGGGGGAGGGGATAAGAGAAGGGGAGGAGAGATAGAAGGGAAAGCAGACTAGGGGAAGGGGTATTTAAAAGGCATGACATTTTGGGGTGGGGGAGGGGCGAGATGGAGTGAACATTTGGAACTCAAAATCTTGTGGAAGTAAATGTTGAAAACAAAAAAAATAAATAAATAAATTACCATGAAACACCCCTGTGAGGCGAGTCCTAAACACAAGAAACCCTTTCTGAAACCCCAAGATGCTAGTGACTTTCCCTAAGTTACCTTCCCCCCTCAAGTTAGCTTGTATATATTTTGTACATATTTATACATGCACATGTCTCTCACGACAGAAAGTAAGCCTCCTGAGGCCTTCATTATCTTTCCCCAGAACCTGACACAGTGCCTGGCACATAGCAGCACTTAATGTTTGTTGACAGATGGATCCCCATTTCACAGATGAAGAAATGGGGAGCCAGTGAGATGAACTGACTTCCCTGAAGTCACACCATAAGAAGCAGAGGTAGGATTTGAACCCAGGTACTCTGTCTCTTTCCACTGCACCATGCTGCTTTTCACCTTGAGGCGAAGGTGGGGCCCACCCTTTGCCCAGGGCTGCCACCTCCGTGAGCGAGCTCTTCCCTGGTCTAGGCCAACATCTCCTGGCACTGAATTGAGCTTTGATAGAACCACCTGGTCTCCCCAGGGCAGGAGTGTCAGATCCCTGGAGGCTTATGAAGCAACCTTTAACCCCCAACTGGTTCCTGGTGGTCAGTCAGATGGGCCAGAAAAGAAAAAGAGCTTTCAGACAAGCTGTGGGGTCTTAGACTGAAGAGGGTCTTCAGCTTCTTGCGCCTTGCACAACCAGAAATTGGAAGCTTCAGGTCAGAGGCCTGGGTGGAAGGGAGGTGTCTAGCAACAGTGGAGGAGACATAAAAAAATATCAACGACCCTCCAGAAGCTAAAATACTAGTCGGGGAAATAAGACTTAAACACTTGAGAAGTCTGTTATTATTCCTACTAATTGTAAAACTGAAAGTCTTGGTCAATTCAGCCTTCGTAATATCCCTTTTATCTGTGCCTCCCCATTTACACAGCCACCCCCCCCAATTTCTAGACCTTATTAGCTTTCTCCCCACTAGTGAAACGGCCTCCTAATAGGGCTCCCTGTCCCAAGTCTCTCCCCATTCTAATCCTCAAGTGATTGTCCTAAAGCACAGATCTGACCAGGTCACTCTACTGTTCAAGGGCTCCAGTGGCTCTACTGTTCCTAGGAGCTAATCTAACTTTCTCTGGCATTGAAAGCCTTTCACAATGGGCTCTACCCCCGTCCCCCTTTTCAGGTTTATTACACACTACTCTACAATTCAGCCAAACTGGTCTAGTGACCAACCCTCACAAGCCTACTTTGTTGATGCATTAAACAGGACATCTTCCTTACCTCCAATTCTAAGAATCCTAAGAGCACTGAGCCCAGAGTCAGGAGGAACCAAGTTTAAATCCAGTCTCAGACACTTACTAGCTATGTGACCCTGGTCAAGTCACTTAACCCCATTTGCCTCAATTTCCTCATCTGTAAAATAAGCTGGAGAGGAAAATGGCAAACCACTTCAGTATCTTTGCCAAGAAAACCCCAAATGAGGTCATGAAGGGTCAGACGTGACCAAAATGACTGAACAATGACCGAGGTTCAAGTTTGAGTTTCAGTACCAGCTATGGGACCCCAGGTAAGTCAAGTAATGTCTTTGAGTCTCATTTTCTCCATCTGAAAAATGAGAATAATATCAACCTCATCAGGTTGTTGTGAGGAAAGAGGTTTGTAAGTTTAAGAAACTTTAACATTTTAAGGATCTGTGATTTCATAAATAAGGGTACTCTCTCCACCAATACAGACTGCAACTCTGAGTCAGTCTTCATGAGTTACTAAGACTGAAAAAAATTCATTATCTTTTGTCAACTCTCTAGTGATCAGCCTTTCAACTTAGCTAAGAATAACTAACCCACATTCCATCCCGGAGCTTGTCCCTGAAGACTACAATTTGGTAGCACCTTCCTGAGGTAGGAAGCCTTGGAAACCCAGGGTCACTTCCAGGCCAAGGGACATCAGAGGAGGACTTAGAGTAGAGCAATGTTATCATTATTATCCTTCAAAACAGCACTAGCCTCTCCCTGCCTCAAAACCCCAATCTCTGTGGCTACAGGTATCCATCCCTGAGAAACATCATCATTTGGTTCCATCAGAGCCTGGGGAGCCTCTTGACTTGCTACTTCTTCCTGCCCTGCCCCAGCTGGCTTTGCCTCCCAAACAGGCTACAGAATGTAGGAGGGAGAACCAAGCCAGGTGCCTGGAGTCCATTCTGGTCAGTGGCCATCACGGGCTGTTATAGAGGAGGTGTGGAGGAAGAAGAAGGTTATAAAAAGAGAGAGAGAGTCCTTTGGGGACAGAAATAGTCAGACTTGCCACCAGAGTCAACTGATCAAAGAATGTGTGGGCTGAAAGGGACATGAGGAGAGAATGTGAGAATGTTAGAACTAGAAAAGACTTTCCAAGTCAACTAGTAGAACCTCTTCATTTTGCAGATAAGAAAACTGAGGTCCAGGGAGAGGGAAGGATTTTGCTCAAGGTCAGACAATGAGTAAGTAGCACAGCAGGGACTGGAACCCAAATAAAGTTTGCGAAGGACACAATCATAAAAACGGAGACAGACAGACTGACAGATGGAAACAGAATCAGAGACATATTGAGAGGGTCAGAGATGAACAAAGAGAACTATCAAAACAAAAACAGATGGACAGTTAGAGACATGGACAAAAATAGGCTCATAGGATTACAGATTTAGAGCTGGAAGGGACCTTTGAGGTATTTAGTTCAATCCCCTCCTTTTACAGAAGAGGAAACTGAGGCACAGAGATGTCAAGTGACTTGCCCCAGGTAGCACAGGTCGTAAGGGTCAGAGCCAGGATGTAAACAGAAGTCCCCTTACTCCAAATCCATGTTCTTTCCCCTGCACCCCATACTGAGAATTGCATTAGCTGAACTTATAAGGGATTTCCATACATTATCTCATTTGATCCTCTCAACCCCACAGTGAAGTAAGTGCTATTCTGGGGGAGGTGATTTCATCAGGGTTGGGAACTCCCTGGTGTGGAAACTCCACAGATCAACAACACCTCTGCAACCTGAGAAGCTTGTAGAGCTGCCTGGGGGCACTGAGGGGTGAAGAGACTGGTCTGTGATGGGGAAGCAAAGATGTGTCAGAGGCCTTTAAGGCTGGCCCCTCTATCTACTACACCACACTGCCCTCCACTGCTATTATTCTCTCCATTTTATAAATGAGGAAATCATAGCCCAGAGAGGCTGTGACTGGCGCATGTTCACATAGCCAGTGTCCGAGGTGGACTTCAAGCCCCGGCTTGTCCTGACTCCTCATCTCCCCCACCTTCCACGACATTTTGCTGCCACCTGGTTGTTGAACCTCAGTTGGGTTGCCTGAGCCAGGCCAGTGAAGCTCCTTTCCAGTGTCCTTCCAGGGCGATGGAGGCATCCTTATAGAGCTCTGGGGGAATTTACATTTTTCACTGATTGCACAAGGAATCTGGGCCAGGGTGGAGTTGGGGCAGGGAGAGTTAGAAAGACCTACCCCATGGAGGAGGGAGCACTAATGATTCTAATAGCTAAGGGTGATGAGAATCCATTCCAGGCATGGAAAACAGACTGTGCAGAGGCACAGAGATGGCAGTCAGAGTGTCCTTTGAAGGACAGCCACTAGGCCAGTTTGGCTGAACTAGACCTTAAGCTGATTTACACTTCCATAGAACAAATGTTTTTAAATATAATTTATAGCTCAAAGGACACAGCCCATTTCTGCTACAAAAAACTCACCCATTTTCTCACTTGAAATATTTTAGCCATTTTGATGGCAATAATCACCAGCCTGCGAAAAGTGAATGGGGTTTAGTAAGTCAGAGAAGTGGCAGACAGTAACGTGCTGCCCTTGGTGCACATAGAGATACAGTGATGCTCTCCTGGTAGAGCCTGTCTCAATGGCAGAGATGGCGAAGAGTCATCTATAGCAGAGGTGTCACCCATTCGGCCAGCATCGCTGCAGAACCAGATTAAAATGTAACTCAGAAATATTTAACCAAAGGAGGAAAAAAAAGACAGTACAACATAAATAATGTTAATTTGTGATTTTCTAAGTCAACATGGGGCCTGCAGGGCTCACTCTGTATAGTTTAGTTTATACCACTGATTCACATCACCTCCTCCATCCCTCCCCCCTCCCCAATCCTATGAGCTCTAATGCAAAGTTCCTAACATGACCAATCCTTTATATCAAGGTCAAAATCTGCTTATAGAGACAGATTTCATCACGTTCCACATTCTTTAATTCCCTCCTCCTACATCCCTACACCTTTTTGAAAAAAAAATTAATATTTCTATTTTCATATTGCCTTTATTCCCCCACCCCGACTTTATAACAATGAACAACAAGAAGGGAAAACGCTATTCGCAAAACTAACCATATCTCTCAGGTCCAGCACCATATGCAGTGTTCTACATCCATAGTTCCCCACCCCATCCATACCCAACTCTTGGAAGACGGCAGGGAGATGCACTCTTACAGCTCTTCTTTGGGTCCAAGCTTGGTCATTACAATTACACAGCATTTAGTTTCAATCCCTACTCCCCCACCCCTGTTCTTTCCACTCACACTGCGTATCGTGCATATTTTTCCTGGCTCTGCCAACTGTGCTTTTTATTAGTTGGTCTATATCTCCCCCCTTTTCTCTGTATTCTTCATAGTCTCCATTTTTTTACAGCCCAGCACTACTCATGTCCCATGTTTACTTAGCCAGCCCCCAACAGGGGGTCACCTACTTTGTTTCCACAAAAAGTACTGCTTTAAGTATTCTGGTGTATACGGAAAGGAGCTTCTCTTTTCCGATCTTTCACCACCCTGGGGTATATACCTAGCAATGGGATTGGTGGGTAAAAGGAAATGAGTACTTTACTTTCTTCATTTAATTCCAAATGCTTTTCAGAATCATTTAATCAATTCATAGCTTCACCAACAGTGTAGTAATGTGCCTGCCTTTCCACAACCCAGCCAACACTATTTCCATCTTTGTCAATCAATAGGTTGGGTGCAAAGTGGGAGACAGCATTGTTCTGACTCTTATTTTTCTTATTATTAGCTATCTGGGGCCATCTTTCACATTGTTGTTAACAGTATACAATTCTTATAAGAACTCTTTGTTTATATCCTCTGATATTCCACTGGAGAATGGCTTTTGATATGTGTAGTCCCTCTAGGTATACTTTGGATATCAGACCCTTATCAAACATTTCCCCAATTATTTTCCTTCTTATCCTAGTTGTGTTACTCTGTGTGAAAGTTTTCCAATTTCATGTAATCAAAATTATCCATTTTCTCTTTTGTGATGGATTACTTCTACTCCTTGTTATCACCACATAACTTAAGAATCTTCTATGATTCCCCAGTGCCTGCAGGACCAATTCTAAATTCCTTGCCTTCCACAGTGTGGCAACTTCCCTAAATTTATCTCACAGGATTCCTACAACAACTGTATTCTTTCAAAGGTGACAACTTCCCTCTAGAATAACCTTTATCTGCAACTCAACCTAGGACAGCTAGGTGGCACAGTGGATAGAGTGTGCCCTGGAGTCAGGAGGACATGAGTTCAAATCTAGTCTCAGATACTTACTAGCTGTGTGACCCTGGGCAAGTCATTTAACCCTACTTGCTTCAGTTTCCTCATCTGTAAATTGAGCTGGAGAAGCAAATGGCAAACCAATCCAGTGTCTTTGCCAGGAAAATCCCAAATGGAGTCACGAAGAGTCAGGCACAATTGAAACGACTCAACATCAAAATCAACTCAACCTAGCTGCAGTCATAATGGAGTGAGGTACCTTAATGTATTAGAACTGGAAGGGCCTTTTATGGCTAATAACATCTCACACTTTTTCTATAGCCTTTCCTACAACGGCCTCCCTGGATAATTGACCTCCCTGCTTCTAGTCTCTCTCCCATCTCAGATCCACTTTCCACTGCTGCCAAAATAAACTTAAGGAATAGGTCTGTTCATGTGACTGCCCTCCTCAAGAGCATTCAAGTAGCTTTCTATTGCCTCTAAGTAGCACACCAACTACTCAGTCTGCTGTTTAAGGCCTGCCATAATCTGGCTTCAATATTTCACACGACGCTCCCCTCACTCTTCCCTGAACTCAAGTCTACCCCCCATCTCCATTCCCTGCTGCTGGAAGGCACTCCTTCCCCCCACTTCCTGCCTTTCAGAATCATGGTCTTCCTTCCAGGCTCAGATCAGGTATCACTTCCTTAGTTCCCTCTCCCTCCTCAGACAGCCTTCTGTCTGCTTCTCTGTGTACATGTTACATCCGCCCTCTCTCCCTCCTAGAACGTAAGCTCTTCTAGGAGCAGGGCCTGTTTTATTTTGGTCTCTGCATCTCCAGCCTTTTATACAATACACTCTTTCTAACAGACCCTCAATGATTACTGAATCAAGCCATCACCCCCATTTTACAGATAAAGAAATTGAGATCAACAGAGGAAAACTGACTTGACCAGGGTCATATAGCTAATAAGCATCAAAGCCAGGGCTTAAATTCAGATCTTTTGACATCCTCTTTCCTTAAACACAGATCCACCCCGTTGAATTTACATCAATACATTTGACCATGCACCACTATGGCTGATCTCTCTAGCAGTATCGATCCAGGCCTTTATGATTTAGTAGATGCATTTATGAGTTGCCACAGTTGAAAAATTAAAACTCAGCCAACAGGGTGTCCTCTGTTGATGAGTCTGTCTAACTGAGCCAGGCTAGTAGTCATATGACATACATAGAGATACACACTCCATCTCACCATGTCTATACCAACTCCCTTAGTTTTAGAGAGCGAAAAACTGAGGTCTATGGAGGGAACATGACTCGCCTAACACCACATGGCTTAATACTAGCAGTGGCACTGCCAGCATTCACAGTCAGGTCTTCTAACTCTCCATTTGAGACTCTTTCCATTCTGTCTTTCTGGCCTTGCTCAGAAATCAAAGCCAGAATTTCAAGATCAGCACACTGTGACCAGCCCTGGGTCCTCAAGCCTAGCCAGGTGATATCCTGTTCATGTGGCTTGGAAAAGAAACAGCTTTTTGTGGTGGGAAATATTTTAGAAGGAAAATGAAGCAATCAGATAAGACAGTCAGTCACTCGGGGCATCTTGGTAGAAAGGCGCCTGTTACCAAAGCTATGGCTGACAGAACATCTATTAATTTCATTCAAATCCTCTGGTAGGGCAGGGCTCAGCCATCTCGTTAGTGCTGCCCAAACGATCATTACCAGCCAGGCAGGACTAATTTCCCCAAAAGCTTTTTAATTCTCCACCACATTTACCCGGCCAGGTGCTAACCCAGGGCTCCACTTCTTGGCTCCTCTCTTCCCTTTCCACCCTGAGAGGCCTTCTCTCTGTTCATCACCTGCCCTATCTCTCTAAGCCAATCCAATCAATCAATAACTATTTATTGACAGCCTACTGTGTGCCTGGCACCATGCTAGATTGGGAATACAAACAAAAATGAAATAATCCCTGCCCTCAAAGCCTTCAACCGGGGAGAGGGATAGAGCACAAACACAGGTAAGCATGTGACACTGTATTTGAGGAGAGAGAGTATCTACAAATCAGGGAATGAGGAAAGGCTTCCCTTCAGAGGTGGCACCTAAGCTGAGCACTGAAGGAAGCTAAGAATTCTCAGGGTTCAAGTGAGGAGGAAGGACATTTCAGGCACGGGAAGCTCTGAGAGCCTGTGTACAGAGATCTGCTAAGGACTGGCCCAGCTCCATCCCCATTGGAAAGACTATCTTCTGAAACTGAACAGGAAGCCCCCTAAATCCCTACGCTTGAGACCGCTGCTCCCCAGGAGCTAATGCCAGGGATCCCAGGCATGATTAGTCACAAAGCACCCCTTCTTGATCACAGTCATTCTTCCCAGCAAATGATGTTTAAAAGTCATTAAAAGATTTGTCAGTTGTGACTTATGAGCCTCGTTCCCACCAGGAAGCTGGGCATTGACAAATGCCCCACTAGGCCTCTCATCTGTCATGTGGCTAGGAGGTGCCCAGTTCCAATTACGGGGGTGAAAATGACAAAAAAAACCCTGCTTTAGCGTTACTCATTTAACCAATACTCAGGCACTTCCTCCCAGGCTGTCTCCAGCCTAGAAGGGAGCTTGATTATATAGTAACAAACTATAGTCCTTGCCGTACCTTTCTTAGTCACTTCAGACCCCAGGTCTCTGCCTGCCAAGATTCTGAACGTCTGATTTTGAGGTGATCGTTGGGGGCAGGAACAATAAGGTTAGCTTCCTCCCTTCCGCCTTTTATGGCTGAATCACGTCCTTTAGAGCCCAATCTAAATGCCATTTCTTCTGGGATGCCTTCCCTGATCCATCAGTGGGTAATGACCTTCTCCCTGAGGTCTCCAAAGGCATTTTTTGTACCTCTACAATGCAATTTTGAGGCACCATTAACTTTGGAATTAGGAAGACCTAGGTTCAAAGTCTGCCTCTAACAAGTACTGGTTCTGGGACCCTAAGGCAGTGACCTCACCTCAAAGTGCTCTAGGCACTGCAACAACTCTAAGACCCTAAATTGGAGAAATGATGCCAATTTGCAATGGTGCAAAGATTTTTCTCACTGAGAGTTCCCTATAACACACAGGAATAGTTCAAAATAATAATGTATTAATTAGGTAACATTGTATATTTGTATTGGTGTCTTATCTTCCTTCTCTAACTATGAACACCACAAGGGTAGTGAACGTGACTTCTCTACATTTTTTATCTCTCCCAACACAGGGCTCTCTATACACCACAGAGATCGGGACTGAATATGTGATTTTATTAATATTGAGAAACATGAGAAAACTCTTCCTACTAATGCAGGTGAGCACATTATTTGCCCTAGGGCAAAAGTAGAGGTATCAAACAGGAAATTTTTAACAAAATAAATATACAATAAAAATAGACATTACATTTTAGAATGTAAGTCAATATGTGGTCCACAGGGATCCTTATATATGAATTAGTGGCCCCTGTTTCTATCTGAGACTGACACTTCTGACCTAGAGCTCAGAGAAGTTAAGGGATTTGCACAGTTACACAAATGGGATGTGTCAGGGGCGTGACTCAAATCAAGGTCTTTGCAGCTCTGAGGCCAGCTCTCCAGCTGCTACATGCTGCCTCTCACAGTAGATATTTTATAAATGTTTGCTAAATTGAAATACTTCATGGTCACAATATTCATTCCAAAACAGAGAATGTCGGAGTTGGAAGGAGGATTGAGACTATATACCCATCCCTACCACCCTCCATTTATAGATGAACAAACTCAGGTCCAGAGACAGAGTACTTCACGATGCCCCACAGCCAGGACCAGCCCTCCAGCACCAAGTTACCCGCCTCCTAGGTGGGGGCTCTTTCCACTGCACCATAGTGTTTTCAGTGTCCCCACTGGCCCCTAATTCCCATAAAAACCTACAAAGGAGGGACAAGTTTATTCCTTTCCTCTCTGCTCCACTGACTGATTTCTTCTAGGTTTTGAAGGTACCTTGACTCCACCTTTGTGACCAACCTCTCTTTTTTCCCTCCTGCTCAAGAATAGTCTTGGAACAGGTGAAGGAGTAGATGTGGGAGCAAGGAGGAGGGGAGTATAGGATTCCAGAAGATGCCAGAAAAACCCTTAGGATGCCCTAACCTGATCTGTGAAACTGGGTATGGTTTATTAGAAGCAGAAAACTATTAGTGACAAGTACACCAGGGAAGAAAAGTAGTTTTACTTGGGTGGACTGAAGTGGAGGGATGGGGAGGGAAGGATGGGGGGGTGGGAGAGAGGAAATGAAGGTTTTTGGTTTTGAATAAGCCAAGGTTCTAACTTCAGTAGAATCTTTCCTCATTTTGCATTCTATACACTGTTTTCTTTCCTTTTTCCCTTTCCTTTTCTAATAGTTCCCTCCCTCTTTCCCTTCTTTCCATTCCTCTCTTCATCTCTACCTCCCTTCGATTTTCTCTCTATTCTCTTTACTTGGTCTCTCTCTCTTTTTTAATATCATTACCCTTCTCCTCTTCCACAGATTCTTTCTCCCCCTTTCTTTAGTCTTTAGTTTTCTCTCTCACCCTCCTAAGCTCATTAATATTCTGGAAATTCGTCATGCTGTGGAGCAAGGCCACAAAATGGAAGGTACTAACTGGGTCATGGGCTCCCTCCTTCAGCCAAATCCCATCAAATGTGCCCTCTGCTGAACAGAATGGGAAGGGAAGAGCCCATTTTGTAGATGAGGAGGCTGAGGTCCTTTTCACCACACGGCAAAAATGGTGAAAGGCTTGAGGCAGGGGGAGCCACAAAGGCCAAATGGGAACTCAGGGCCCTGAGGTCTCCAGTCAGGCCCACACATACCCTCAAAAACCAAACTTCCCTCAACATGAAGAGGACTGGGCTCCGGGCCCCAGAGCCTTGGGGTCCTGCACTCTCAGTGATGGATGAGGGTTGGGAGCCTTGAGTTGGGTTCCAGCCAGGGAGATCTTGGGAAGATGGAAGTTTAATCTGGTGCTGAAGCCGAGCTGTTCCTCCCTGGGGTGTCCGAGCGTTTGATTAAAATCTTTTTATGGGGAATCAATGTTTTCCTCATTACAACATTCCTTCTCCTCCCTAAAAACACCAGGAAGGCACTGAAGGGGTTGCCCTCCTCATCAGGGCATCATCCATCAGGTTCTAGCCCGCCTGCCATGTTTGATTTTATTTCATAAATATAGCTAGGAAGAAACTCACCCCAGGGGCTAACTCAGATGGCCCTGTCACATCCTGTCTCATGGCTGCCACACAGGAAAGGCCACTGGGGCCCTGGCCATGTGCTATGGCCACAGTCCTAAAACATGTGAGGACAGGACAAGACCCTCCTCTTATTCTGAGTCCTTTCCTACCCTGGCTTTCATCAATATTCAAAACCTGAGAAAACTGGAAAGACCTTAAAGACCATTTAGGTCAACCCTTTTATTTTACAGATTAAGGAGGCCAAGGTTAAAGTGACCTGCCCAAGAGCACAGTGGTAGAAGGCAGCATGGAACAGCAAAGTGAGCACTGGCTCTGGAGTTCAGAGGACCTGAGTCTGAATCCTACCTACGTGGTCTTGGGCAAGTCACTTAATCTAAGTAAGCCTCAGTTTCCTCATCTGTAAAATGAGGAGGCTGACGGATGGGCTGAGCTTCCTTCCAGTTTTAAATCTATGATTTTCTGAATAGTAAATGCATTTTAGCTGTGGTTAACATTTGGTGAATAGCCCATATGTACTATCTCTCAGCTAAAGGCAGGACCAGCGCCTTTGCAATCCTCCATCTGATTCCCATCCAGGAGAATTCCCTAAGTAGCCCTAGAGCTAATGCCTCCTGTGATCTTGAAGATATAAATTCAGAAATTCAGTGTCAGAACTAGAAGGGCCCTCAGAGACCACGGGGTCCAGCCCCATCATTGTGCAGACAAGGAAACAGATTCAGAGAGGGCAAAGTACTTCAAAGTCACAGAGTGTTAGTGGCAGGGTGGGTACTCTAATACTGGTTTCTGGAGTTGGGATCATTCCAGAAAAGGTAGAATCTGTGAAACCAAATACCCACAATTCCAAGCTCTTATCCCACTGTCCACCAGCTGGACTAGCCTTGGCAAAGGGGCCACCATTGATCAAGCTGGGATGAAGACATGTCAGTTTCCAAACCCCATCTTTCCCTATTTCCAGCTGCAGAGAGAATTAGTACAACCCTTCTACACTGGAGGCATGACTGTTTGAAGGATGCAAATCTCTAATTATTCTGGACAGGGGAAAGATGTAGAATGAGAATGTACTCAAAGTTTATTATTCATTTTTTTCCTGAATAAATGTTGATGTCTAAACCTATTGGTAACCTCTGGTTTGCTAGAAGACCCGGAAATGGATAATTTAGACATGAGTTAGTTTTAGAAATTCCCAGTTCTGAGTGAGGACAAATGAACCATAGATGATTTATCGATGAGAATCCCCCCTGCATGAATCCAGAGCTGTTGGGGCTGTGATCAGGAGACAATGGCAACAAATTGTGTGTATGTCATAACTGTGATCTACTTTTATTATAATGCGGACTGTTCTACCTGGGCATGGGCTTTATCTATTCGTGTGTGTGTGTGTGTGTGTGTGTGTGTGTGACATTCTACTGTTGGGCTCATGTGCATGTCTGACCTATCACATCCATACCTGCAGTCCCATTAATAAAATGGGCAAATGGATCAAAGTATTAATTTGTATGCTGTTGTACATAAATTTGAAGATTCAAGTTCAAGGGCCACCCCCCCCCAAAGCCAAGGTTGTCCAACCAATGACTCAGCATGATCCACCACATTTCAGGAAGACCCTGGATACTCAACAAAGTTTGAAAACAATTAATTCAGTAGGTTACAGGAAATAGAACTATGGGAGGTGTGGCATCAGCCCCTAATGATCTTGGCTCCCATCTTGGTCAGGTGAATTTCAGAAAAGGAAGGGACATCAAAGACCAACCCATACCTGAGTGGGAGTCCTCTCTATAGCATACTGACAAGCCACCCAGTCCTGCCCTGGCTTAGAAGATCTCTAGGGAGGGAGGAACCTATTACTTCCCTGAGCAGTATACTCCACATAGAGACACTTCCGTTAGGAAGTTTTTCTTACTAGCAAAGCCTAAATCTACCTCCCTGTAACTTCCATCCATCTCCACTAGTTTGACCCTCTGGGACCGAGCAGAACAGTTTACCTCACTAAATATTTCAACACCTTTAAAAAGAAGGAAGAAGCAGTGAGATGTAGTGGAAAGACCCAATTTGAAGCAGGAGACCTAGGTTCTAGTTGTGGTCCTTCTTCTTGAGTGTTTGGACATGTTTCCTCATTTGTAAAATGAGAGTGATAATGGAAGCTGTGCCAGCCTCCTAGGGTTATTGAATCTTGCAAAATAATGGAAGTAAAAGGGCTATGCAAATGTGAGTTTTTAAGACAGCACTCCAAATAGCAAAAAACCATTCCCCAATGGATAAGTGGTCAAAGAAGATGAACAAACAGTTCTCAAGAAGAACTGCCAACTATTAACAACCATATGAAAGACTGTTCCAAATGACTAATCAGAGAACTGGAAAAAACTGTTAAGGTTCCACCTCACACTCAGCAAATTGTCAAAGATGACAAAAGACGGGAACAGTCAATGTTGCAGGAGCTGCAGGCACACTAATGGAGCTATGGACTGGTCCAACCCAAAAAATTAGAATTATTCAAAGTAAGTGACTAAAACACCTATACCTTTTGACCCAGAGGTCCCACTACTAAGTATATACCCTAAAAAGATCAAAGACAAAAATAAAGATTTTATGTAGAAGGCTTATCTTCCTAACTACTAGTGCCTTCCTCATTCCAATCTACCTTGTATTTATTTTATACATATTTACACGTGTACACATTTCCACTGATAAAATATCAGCTCCCACATAGGACAGGAACTTTCTCCACACATACCAAAACAATTCTAGAAGCACTTTTTGTAGTAGCAAAGAACTGGAAACAAAGTAGATGCCCATTGGGAATGGCCAAATAAATTATGGTGCACAAATGAAAAGGAATCTTACGCCAAGAGAAATGATGAAGGGGAAGATGTATATGAACTAATGTGAACTAAAGAAAGCAAATCAAGGAAAACAATATATACAACTACACCAATGTAAACAGGAAAAAAAACTGAAAGAAAATGTTTTGTAATTTACAATGACCTATCTTGGTCCCCTCAAAAAAGATAGGAAAATATACTCCCCTTCCTTTTTCACACGGGAGAGGGAGGCAGAAGAGTTAAGGAGTCAGGATACTATGGCCGTGGAACCCTGTGTATACTATTATATTTGACTGATCTGCTGATTAGTTTTATTGAATTACTCCCTGCTCCCCTTTTCTTTGTTTATAAGAAATGGTTCTCTGACTGGAGACTGGGGAAATGGATCTATTAATAAATGCACACGATACAAAAACAAAATATACCAGTAAAAATTAATTTTCTTTATAAAAGACAAATGCTCCTGACCTTACATGAGTCATTTAGATTTTTTACATCCTGTATTACTCTCCATTTGTTTCTTTCTTACCCCAAGCAGAGCCCTAAGCTCTGTGGGCAAGGACTCTGCTTCGTATATATTCTCTTCTGTGCTGGGCACACAGCCCTGAACTTGGCAAATGCTGGATGACTTACAGAAGGAGAAAAAGGAGGAAAAGAGCTCATGTACTTTGAATTTACAGAAAGAAAATGTCCATTTCTGTAGCTCTTTAAATTGTACAAAAGCATCTTCTTCACCACAAATCTATGAGGTAGGCAGTGAGAGAATTATTACCTCCTTGTTACAAATGTAAAAGCTTAGGCTCTGAACTTTGCTAACAATCGTATGTAGAGCTCATCAGTATCAAACTCAGGTCTCTTGACTTCTAAGTTCAGTGCTCTTTTGACAATATCAGACATCACATGGCTCTTAGAATACCTTGTTGGAGGTCCTAAGTCCTTATCAGACCCTGAAATTCTAAGCAGATACTTGGCCCTTTCTCCATCTACCTGCTGCCCTGCCCCTATTCTTTACCAAATAACTGAGGCTGGGGGTCATTCCAGTCTTCCTGCCAGTTATGGCCAAAAGCTGAAAGAAAAACCCAAATAAGGGCAAAAGAAGGTCCCCATCCCCCATCCCCACTGAAAACCACCTGGATGATGGCAGTAGAAGTGAGAGGTAAGATGTCAGAGGCCTTCTGGTCCAATTCTCTAAATTTACAGATAAGGAAATTGAGGCCCAAAGAGATTTTGTGACTTGTTCAAAGTCACAGGTGGAATAAAACACAATGCTGGTGCTTTGGCTGATGCAGGCTGTGAATCCATGACACAAACCTGGAAGGCTTCTGATACTCTGTAAGGGGGCAGATGGAAAAGAAGTCCTGAGATTAGACCTACGAAAGCCTATGGGGTGAATAGACATGGAAAAGTGGAGAAGATAATGTGGGAATAGAATTGGTTCTAGAGTCAGTGTACCTAGGTTCAACTGTTTCTGGTGCTTACTGCTGGTATAACCTAGGGGTAAAACCTCCTTGGGTCTCAGTTTCCTCATCTGTAAATAAGGAGGCTGACCTATCTCGCCTCTGAGATCTCTTCCAGCTTTAGAGCAACGATGTGATGATATTATAGAAAAGGTAGAAATTGTAAGAAAAGTCATGTGAATTCCAAAGGACCCATAATGAAAAATGCTATCCACCTCCAGAGAGAGAACTGATGAACTCTGAATGCAGACTAAAGCATACTTTCTTCACTTTCCTTATTTTTTCATGCTTTTTTGTTTTTGCAACATTGTTAATATGGAAATA
Organism: Vombatus ursinus; assembly: GCF_900497805.2. Taxonomy (NCBI): domain Eukaryota; kingdom Metazoa; phylum Chordata; class Mammalia; order Diprotodontia; family Vombatidae; genus Vombatus; species Vombatus ursinus. Next base: position 10,836,618 of record NW_020954563.1, read on the forward strand.
AGTTTTGCATGACCTCACATGTATAACTGATATCCTATTGCTTGCCTTCTCAAGTGTGGGAAAGGCCAGGAGGGAGGGAGAGAATTTGGAATTCATAATTTTAAAAAATTATGTAAAAAATAAATTCATTAAAAATTAAAAGGGTAAAAAAAAAAAGAAAAGAAAAGAAAGAAAAGCCATGTGAAAGATTCAACTAGAACAGGACTTGATACCCCCAATCAGCCCTTCTAATCCTCCAGAGTGACTCTACAATTCTCCTGGGCTTGCTTTGAAATACGCTCCTCTGGTTCCACGATGGGCTCACTCATTACATAGCAGGACTGGCTCCTTGTCCAGAACCTGCACTCTTCTTTCACCTGCCAATAACCTCTGAGCTTTGTTCTATAACACCTGCCTGAGCCATTCGATTACCAGTCACTGAAACATCTGTGTTCTTAAGTCTCTACACTATGACCTGGCTAATTCCAATCTGGAGCTGCTGCTGCTGCTGCTGCCTGACACTTCACGGTTTTCAAAGGGCTTTGCATCCATGATCTCTTAAAATAATCCTATAAGATTGGCAAGGCAGGTTTTTACCCTGATTTAGCAGGTAAGAAAACTAAGGACCAGAGAAGGGAAAAGCCAAAATCACATAGTAGAAACAGATGATTAATATGAAGAACACAGGAAGGAGTGAGAAAATCCAGATGAATTGAAACAAAATGAAGTAAGCACTAAGCCAAGATTGAACCCAGATCTCCATGCTTGGTCAAACTGAGTTCTTGACGATTCAGTTATAAGGAGCCACAGTCTAGCACTGACTTCTCCACATTCATTCCTCAACCTCAACTACCCCAAGACAACTCTGGTTCCTAAGCAAAGAAATAGGAAAAGTCCCTAGGCCTGTAGTCAACTTTCTAAAAAACATATGGTTCCACCCCTGTTTCCCTGGCTATTTGCAAACATTCTGTGACTCCTTAATTTTTTCCCTCTTGAAGTAAGTGCATGCACAGGAGGGCCTGGAAGCTGTAACAATGCTGGCTGATTAGTGCTTCCCAGAAGTCCTATCACTGAAGACCTGCTGCCAGAATTCTTACCTTGCTTCTTCCAGCTCTGTTGGCCTCCAATTTGTTAGTAATACAGGAAAGGGGTGCATTTCAGTTAAGTGAATATTCTTGTTAATAGAATCACAGAATCTCTGAGCCGGAAAGGACTTTAGAAGGCATCTCACTCAATGCTCTGTCCAAGGTATGGATTGTCTCTACATAGCTTCCCCTTCATGTGGTGATACCACCTCAACTTAAACACCGTTAGTGACAAAGAGCTCACTACTTCATACTAAGAATTTACAATTTCTACACAGTAACTACAACAATGTAAACGGAAAGAATGACAGACACACACACACAAAGTAAATGTAACACAGTTATAAAGATCAAACAAGTTTCAAATGAAGTGATATGAGAAGACAGCCTCAACCTATCCCACCCCTCCAGTGTTACACATTGCACACGTTAGGACTTTTTCAATAAATCAACCAATTGTGCTGACTTTTTTCCCTCTCTAAAAAAAAATTTTTTTTGTTCATATGGGATGACTCTCAAGAAGAGGAGGGAGAAGAATATATGCGATATTTTGTGAGGGAGAGAAATATATGGGATATTATGGCAATGTAAGAAACAAAATATCAATAAAAACTTATTTTTGAAAAATCAAGTGTTTCCTTCAAAATTCTTCTCAAAAATCCCTTCTACAGGAGGCCTTTCCTTATTCCCCTAGGTACTAGCATCCTCCTCACCCCAATTAACCTTGTATTTATATTATGTGTATTTATAGGTATACATGTCTTCTCTAATAAAACTTAAGCTTCCTGAGGACAGGGACTTTCATTTTTTGTCTCTGTAACCTCAGTGACTAACAGTTCTTGGTTCACAGTAAGCATTTAATTTCATACTGAAAGGCTCTTATTGCTAGGAAATTCTTCATTCTTCATCCATTGCTAATAGCTTCTCACCAAATGTTTACCAGTGATGATCTATGTATCACAGATTACTGGTTTCTAAAGAATTAGAGAAATAATTCTAAAGAATAAGAATATAATTAAAAAAACTCTTTGAGACTAGCCCTGACTTTGCCACTAAACTGTGTGACTTAGCAGACTGAAGCATGTTGTTTTTCACTTTATTTTTCTTGCCTTTTTTTGGGGGGGGGCCCAACACGGCTAATAGGGAAACGTTCTGCATGACTTCACATGTACGATGGGTATCATATTGCTTGCCTTCTCAATGGGTAGGGGAAGGGCTGGAGAGAGAGAAAGAAACTGGAACTCAAAATTTTAAAAATGAATGTTAAAAGTAAAGGAAAAAAAAAGAGAAAAAGTTCTCCAAAAGAAAAAAAAAAAGAGAAAGGTATTTAACTTCTCTGAGGCTCATTTCCCCAGTCAACAAATAGGCATAATATCAGAACTAGAGCCTTAGGAATCATGTGATCCAATCATTCTGTTTAAAAAGAGAATAAAATGAGGCTCAGAGAGAAGCAGCTTGCCCAAGGAAGTACAAAGAGCTGAACCTCACAAACCCAGGCCTCTTCTTCCTTCACCCTGCTCATATCACCAAGAAAATCAAATGGAGGAATGGAGGAATGGATGGGAAGTGCTCTGAAATATATAGATCATAGCACTCAGATGCAAAGGATCATTAAAAGTACAATGAGCACAACTGAATCTTTTCCCAGTGATTCAAAAAGCTCCCCAGGACATCACACAGCTATAGGGTCAACATTCTGAATATCAATTATTCCTCTGGGTCTTGAAAACAAATTCTTCCTCTCTGATCACAGGACTGAAAGCCAAGAAACCCATGTTCTAGTCTCAGCTCTATCAATGACTGGCTGATGTGTGATCTGGGAAAAAAGTCCCTTTCCTATGGTGAGCCTCAGTTTCCTTATTTGCATAAGGGAGCAGGACTAAATCACAGGATCACAGATCTAGAGGTGAGAAAATACCTAGTCCAATCCCCTCACTTAACAAATGAGGATGTGAAACCCAGAGAAGTTAGGTGACTTAGTAGACATTGTAGAGACACAATAATGCATGGCAGAGCTAGAATCTGAAGTTCAATTCTCCAACTCCAAATCCATCATGCTCCGCCCCCCCATACCTTTTAGCCTCCAGGCCTTTCCAGCTGAAATTCTATGGTTCTTTCTAGATCTAGGCAAAGCATGGGACCCTGAGCTGGATCCAGCCTGCTGGGATAGAGGCCAAAGACCCTTAGCAGCAAGGGGTATGGTGGGATGTATGCTGCACAAGCTGCCTCCCCAGGCACCAACTTGTTTAATTCTTCTTGATGAAAGGCCAAGAATAAATTGTAGGTGAACAGCAGAGCATTTTAATGAGTCCGTAGACTAATGAATCTTTTCCTTCCCCGCGTCAATTAGAATCTCGGAGCCAGTTCCCAGAGGACCAATTTATTGGGAGCTGAGAGAAGCCTTTTGTTCGGCAGCTGGGGGCCTGGTTATGCTGCCTGGCGTTCAGGCGTCTAACAGCCATCCTGTTCACTCAGATAAGACTTGGAACATAGAGGCTCAAAGCTCAGGGGACACATCCCCACATCTGGGGTTTGTGGATTCCAGCAAAGACCCCTCTAGAGGCAGATGGGAGTTCTGCTTTCTTCTCCTACGGTCTTTACTGACATATGGGCCACATTCCCACCAGTCAATCATAGGATCACAGGTTCAGAAGCCATCTGATCCAACCCTCTCATTTTACAGATGAGAAAACTGAGGCCCAGGGAGCTTTAGTGATTTGCCCAAGGTCACTGAGGGTGTCACTGTCAGAGGCAGTATGTTTATTAACAAGGATTTATTAAAAATTCACTATGTGGCAGATAATCAGTCAATCAATTAGCGAGCATTTATTAAGCCCCTATCTTGTGCCAGGCACTGAGCATACTAAGACAAAAATGAAATAATCCCTCCCCTCAACAGAAAACATGAGTATAGACAAAATATATACCAGGTAATTTTTTGGGGGTGGGGAACTAGCAGCTGGGGTGGGGGGGGGGGAGGATTCATGTAGAAAGGAGCATTGGAGCCAAGCTTTGAAGGAGGAGGGGGTGAGAGTGCATGCCAGTCATGGGGATCAAGCAGTGTAAAGGCATGGAGAGACAGGAGATGGGGTGTCAATATATTCATGATAGAGAGTGATATCTCATAAAGCTGGAAAGGCTGGCTGAAGTCAGTGGTGGAGGGCTTTAAATGCAGAGGCACTTGGATCACCAGACATACCAATGAGCTGTCCTCTCAGCTACTCCTTATCTAGGGTGAATTCTCCTTTTTCTCATTTCAGATTTTCGTAATTGAGTTTTCTGCTCGCTTGCTCGCTGTCTCTCTCTCTCTCTGTCTCTCTCTGTTTGTTTCGGTGAGGCAATTGGGGTTAAGTGACATGCCCAGAGTCACAAAGCTAGTAAGCATTATGTGTCTCATGCCACATTTGAACTCAGGTCCTCCTGACTCCAGGGCTGGTGCTTTATCCACTGTGCCACCTAGCTGCCCCTCTGCTCTCTTTTAAAGATTCAAGTTAGGTAATGGGGTTTGTCTATTTCATTAACCTTTTCATAAGACCAGCTCCTAGTTTTATTCATTATTCAAACTCCATGACTTTTGGGTTTGGGTTTTTTGTTTTATTTTCAATTTTATCTCCTTCTGTTTTCAGAATTCCTATTTTTTGTGTTTATTTGGGGTTTTTTGATTTGTTGCTTTTTCCACCAAAGCCTGCTCCACTTAGGAGCCTGGTATCTCCCTATTTCTCAAGGAGACCTGGCCCCAATGGAGCATGAACTGCTAAACAAAGCACATCTAGCTTAACTGGGAGAGGAGGAAATGGGGGGGGGAAGAAGAGAGAGAGAGTGAGTGAGTGAGTGTGTGTGTGTATACAGGTCATCTAGTCTCTCCTGGAAAGACCCCAGGAGATGGGGAATTCACTTCCTTCCAAGACAGCCAATCAGATTCACAGATGAATATTAATTATGAAGAAGTTTCTCCTTTCATCGAGTCTAAATCCATCTCTCTGCAACTTCCACCTCAATGTCCCCAGTTCTACGGTTCTAGGCCTAGAGACTGGGGTTGGGCCCTGCTAACTTTCAGACTCCATTTTCCTTGGGATTTAGTGGGAACCAAAGTTAGTGTTAGGGATGCAGCCCTGAGGTCAAAACGTGCCTCAACCCACACTGCAACAAAGAATCTTCCCCTAATCCCAGGTTCCTGAACCTACCTACTGCCCGAACTGAAGGCAGGGATCAGAATCCCCTAAATAAAAGGTATCTCAGTTCCTCTCTGACCCTCCTAGGATAAAGAACCTCAGCCTACCATTCACCTCCATGTGTGTCAGATTAAGGAATCAAAAAGTAAAACCATGGAATTCAGCCAAACAAGATGTCTGAGGCTTAGCTAAGAGGCTGGCACATGTTGTCAATTATCTCCAGGCCATGGATCCTCTTCCTTCCCCTTTCCCCTCCACCAGATGGAGTCTGATAGCTTACCTCCCTTTAACCACACAATTATGTTCTAATATATCATTACTAGCTTTTATAGTTTTGTTTTATTGAAATTTTTTGCTTTTATATCACCTTCATTTCCATATGTAACCCTTCCCCAATAGTATAGAGAGCCATCCCTTTGTAACAAAGAAAAAAAAAGGGGAAAAAAAGCAGTTCAGCAAAACTTACCAACATATCACCTGAATCTGACAGTACATGCAATGATCAATACCCACAGTTGTTAAAAAAAAAAAAAAAATTAAAAGAGAAATGCACTTTCCTATTTTTTCAGGGCCAAACTTGGTCATTATAGTTACAGTGTTTCATTTTGGAATTTTTTGTTATTGTTTTCTCTATTTACATTTCTTTTTGATTTTGATCCTCTGACCTCTTCTCATCTGAGGCAACAGTTTCAAGATTCCCCTTCCCCTATCCAGTAACATTAACCTGAAGGGTACAGAGACAAAGGCTTTGAAATCCATTCTCTTACAACCTCCCATGGAGTAGGCCCTGCCCCTTGGTCCCCAGCAAAAAGGAAATTCACACAGTTTGACCTGACTGCCAGAGGTCTCCTAAGGCTTTTTCTCTCCATAATCTCGAGTCTGAAAGTTGCTGCCAGAACCCCTTCCTGAAGGTTTGTCCCTGGAATCCTTACGCTGCACCCTTAGCTGAAGGAGAGTCCTCCCATTGATCAGCAGAAAGGATTGATGGCTTCTGTGAGCAAGGGTCAGCAGAGAAGGATGGGATCAGAAAGAACTGCAAGGCAGAGCATTTCCCTGAGAGCCCTCTAAAATGCAAAAAGCCTCCCTGGCCAGGGAAGGAAGGGTTGAAACTCCAATTCTACTGCAGAATAGAAAGAATCCCCTGATGGAAAATGGAGATTCTGGTGGCTAAGAATTCTAGACTGTCAGAGCCGGAGGGGACCTTACTGATCATCAAGCCCAAACCCCTTCATTTTCATAGCCGGGGAAATTGAGGCCCAGAAAGGCGATGGGACTTGGCTAGTGATCACACAGGGATGGAGGAACCAAGCATGTGCCAGGAGCTGTGTGAAGCAGCTTTTACAAATATTGTATTATTTGGACCTCACAACAGCCTTGGGAAGTAGATATTATTATTACCCCCATTTTACAGATGAGGAAACTGAGGCAGAGTTTAAGTGACTTGTTCAGGGTCACGAAGTTAGTAAGTGTCTGAGGCCAGAGTTAAACTCAAGTCTTCCAGATTCCAGGCCCATAGATCTACCCACTGGACCATCAAACTGTCTTTAACAGAATGAAGAAGGACCTAGAAACTGGGTCTCTTGACTCCCAGCCCACTCCTCACTGAGGAAAAGAGCCTTATTCTCTCAAGCTCTGGAAATACAGCTGAGGTGTATGTACAGAGGAAGCATGTGTCCATGCACAGGCCTGTGAGGGGAAATGGGTTGTGTATGTCTGTGACAGGCAGTGATGTGTGGAGCCGCACAGAAGGCAGAGGGAGCTGGGCACATTTCTGACTCAGCTTGTCCCAGCTTTGCCTGGAGGCTCACGCCACCGAGGGGCAAGCCTGTCTGGAGATCCTTCTCATTAGAACCGACATTTTGGCAATTATTTTAAAAATGAATAAAAAAGAAGGAGGTGGGGCGGAGCCAAGATGGCAGAGTGAACGCAGTAACCGTCTTGAGCTCTCTCCCAAAGCCCTCCAAATACCTAAAAAAAAGGCTCTAAACAAATTCTAAAGCAGCAGAACCCACAAAAAAAAAGAGTGAAACAAATTTCCAGCCAAAGACAGCCTGGATAGTTGATTGCAAAGGTATATCGCATCGGGCGAGGAGAGAAGTGCAGTGCGGCATGGGCGCGCAGGCCGCAGTGACCCTGGAGCAGGCTTCAGAGGACTGAATTGCAGGCAGCTGTGGCAGTTTCCAGACTTCTCAACCCCTGAATGCCAAAGACAACTTAGAAGGTTAGTAGGAAAAGTCTGTGACTGCGTTGAGAGAGGAGCTAGGTCTCAGCTGCAAGTCTTGAGCGCAGCCCGGGGCCGCGGCTGTTTCCTGAGCTTCAGGCCCACAGACTGAGTGGGAATCGAGTGGCTGATCAGAGGGGGATTGCAGGGATCTCTTTGCCAGTGCTGATGCAGGAATCTCGTGCTTTGCCAGTGCTTGGATGTGGGTCACAGTTCTGAGGGGCGGTCCTGGGGCAAAGAGGAACGCTGGTGTGGTGGAGCTTGTTGTGGTGGTGGAGAGAAAACATCTCGCCCCTTATCACACCACCTTGGAAGAACTGAAAATTTACAGGTCCCTAGAAATCCCTCTGAAAACAGCTGTACAAACCCCCGAAGCTTGGGACAGTACACTCTTCACATTGGAAGCAGACTTTTACCTTAACAGAGCTTAAAACTCAAGTAATTGGCTGGGATCATGAGTAAGCAGCACAAAAAGAGTCAGACTATATTATCTTACTTTGGTGACAAAGAAGATCAAAACATACAACCAGAAGAAGACAACAAAGTCAAAGCTCCTACATCCAAAGCCTCCAAGAAAAATATGAATCAGTCCCAGGCCTTGGAAGAGCTCAAAAGGGATTTTGAGAAGCAAGTAAGAGAAGTATAGGAAAAACTGAGAGTGATGCAAGAAAATCATGAAAAATGAATAAAAAAGAGAAAAAGTATACCTAAAGAGACAGAGACAGGCAAAGAGACACACGGAGAAAAACACACTTACAGATTAAGAGACAGAGAAGCAGAGCAGAAGAAAGAAAAAAGCATGGTGGTGGCAAAACAGCACTGGATTTGGAGTCAGAGGGCCTGGATGTGAGCTAGGTAAGTTACTTAAGAGTCTGAGCCTCAGTTTCCTCATATGTAAGATGAGGAAGCTAGACCAGAAGTTCTAAATATAAATGCTTGTGTAGAGAGAGAAAGAGATGTGCTCCCGATGCAGTGGGAAGTTGAAGACAACATTGCTATTTGTAAGGCAGATGCTTGTATCTATCTGCCAGTCACTGCCAGTTTCATAGGAGAAGCTGTTGTTTGAAGTAAAAACACACAGTCACAGTCTACAGAAAGGCTGAATTACCTAGGGGAGAGGAGAGAAGAAAGGCGAGAGGAAGAAAGAGCCAAGAAGACACTGGAGAGAAGGAGGTGTGCCTAAATGAGAGGATGGCATGTGTGTCTATGCATTTGTGTGGTTACATCTGTGTGGAAAGAGGATGTCTTGATGTAAAAGCTGTGGGAACACTGCTAAAAGTAGCATGTGCTAGATACTCTTGATCAAACACTGTGTCAGACACAGTGTTGGTGCTGAAAAGGTCACAGTTCCTGTGAGCAGCAGCATCTGGTGACAATCCAGACCTAGTGGGTGTGGACACCAAGGGTCTCAACTATGGGCAGAGCAGAGAAAAAGACTGGATGAAGTTCAAAGACTGTCTTGAGCTTAAATCCACAGATTCACACATCTCCAAATGCTCAAGTCCTACAAATACTCAAATGCCTCCCCTCCAGGAAGCCTTCCCTAATGCCCATACCCAACCCAACCCACCAGTGAAATTAACTACTGACCCATCTAATTTTGTTTTTCAGTCATGTCTGACTCTTCTCGACCCCTTTAGGGGATTTCTTGGCAAAGATATTGGAGTGGTTCCAACTTTCCTTTGCCATCTCATTTTACAGATGAGGAATTGAGGCAAACAGGGTTAACTGACTTGCCCAGGGTCACACAACTAGTGTCTGAGGCCAGACTGGAACTCAGGAAGACTTACCTTTCTGACCCCAGGCTCGGCACTTCACGTACTGCATCACCAAGCTGCCCCCATCTAATCTTACGGCACTTTATATTCCTTATTCACTTATAACACTCTCTTTCCTATTACAGTTATTTGCCAGGGTTTCACCACACTCCCCACCCCCAACTAGACAGTGAACTTCCTGAAGATAGGGCCCAAGTCTTATTCACTTCTAAATCTTCACTAGGCCTGCAAGAGGATAGTATGTGCTTAATGTTTGTTGAATGAATGAATCTGATGCCTACTACATGACCCATTCCTATCCTCATCCACTGCTTTTGGTGAGGGCAGGGTACAGAAGGAACTGGGGATACTGAAGCCTGGAGAAAAACAGACTGCAGAGGTTGATGAGACAAGATTGTTATGTTTTAAGTATTCGAAGAGTTATAACATATGTTCTTGCTCTGTTAAGAGACACTGAGGTATAGCTGGGCTTGGAGTCAGGAAGATCTAGCCTCAAATACTTACCAAAGTTATGTGACCCCAGGCAAATCACTTAACCTCTCTGGGCCTGTTATCTAATCCACAAAGTGAAAGGGTCAAACCCTGAAGATCTCCAAAGTTCCTTCAGCTCTAAGTCTATGATCCTATAATTTTATGTTTGGTCCAAGAGGGCAGACCTATCTATGCATTACAAGTGGAAGCTTCAATGAGGTAGATTAAAGTTTGATTTAATGAAAAACTTCCTAACAATTATAATGGGCCAAAAGAGGATGAGGCCGTCTCAAGAAGTGGTGAGTCCACAGGATAATATATTTAGAATTGGAAAGGACTTTGAAGGCCATCTTATTCAATGCCTCCTTTGTAGATGAAGAAGCTGAGAACTTAGGAGGATGTGAATTGCCCAAGGTTACATCACGTATAAACAACAGAAGAAGGATTTGAACCCAGGCTTCCTGACTCCATCAGACTCTAAACAAAATCTTTGTTTTTTTAATTTAATTTTATTTTTTAGGCAATTGGGGTTAAGTGACTTGCCCAGGGTCACACAGCTAGTAAGTGTCAAGTGCCTGAGGCCAGATTTGAACTCAGGTCCTCCTAATGTCAGGGCTGGTGGCCTATCCACTGTGCCACCTAGCTGCCCCCAAATGAAATCTTTTTTTGTTTGTTTGTTTTTTGGGGGGGGGGGGGTTAGGCAATGGGGTTAAGTGACTTGCCCAGGGTCACACAACTAGTAAGTATTATGTGTCTGAGGCTGGATTTGAACTTAGGTTCTCCTGAATCCAGGGCCGGTGCTCTGTCCACTGTACCACCTAGCTGCCCCAAAACGAAAACTTTTTACATTGTCTCCCACCACTTACGATCTTCAAATGACGGTTCAAATGAAGGGTGCCTGTAGGAATGTTACACCATGAGGTCAGCTACCAGTTGCACTTGACAGCCTCTGGTTCTCCAGATGCTGGACTTTCAGATACCACCTCTTATACTAACCATGGGACACCATCTTGGAGCCTATTTGCTCTTCCATAGAATGAGGCTAATCCCTGTCCTCCATTGATCACGGGGTGTTTGCTAAGGATCAGATGAGAAAAATGGATGGATATCAAAATGCTTTTTTCAACTGTAAACTATAATATGTTAGCTTATATGCTGTAAGTCTCCCCTAACTACCTGCCACGCCCCCAGCAGAATGTAAGTTCTTTGAGGGGAGAGATTATTTTCGTCTTTGTATTCCTAGTTCCTAGCATATAGCAAAGTTTCAATACATGTTTTTTGAATCGTATTGTTTGTTTCCATCGGAGGACAGGGGACAAAATCGATGAGTTTCCAGGGCTGGGAGTCCCAGGGCTCCCCTAGCCCTGAACGACTCTAGCTAGCCCAGAACCAAGGACTCCAGAACAGGCAAAACACCAAGGCATGGGGCAGGTGAGTGAAGGCCTGCGGGGAGTGTCTTTAAGGTTGGTTAACTGTGTGGCCTGAAGGTAAAAAAGAACAATTCTGTCTGTGCTTGATTAGCAGGTGGGCCAGAAGCAGGGCTAAGCTAGTTAGAGCCTGCTCTTTCCCAGAAACAGCATGTAACTGTGAGGTCAGGGGAGCTACTGAATTTTATTAGTTCATAGAGAGTCAAGAAAAATGGACATGAGGGAACGGCACATAGTCAATGTACAATTTGTTCACTGAAGTAGGATGAGGAAAGGAAGGGACAGAAGGAAAGGGAGTCAAGCAAAGAAAGACAGAGGGAGGAGTAGGTGACAGCAGCCAATAACTACACTTGCAGGAACATATTCCTGTAAGGTTCACGGTCTGATTTCCCCTTTAAACCCCTGGAAGGGGAGCAGTGAAAGACTGATCATCCCTGTGGAGACTCAGGGAAGTTAGGCAATTTGCCCAAGATCACATAGCTAATAAGTTTCATCCAAGGATTTAAACTGATAACTGATAACTCCAAATTCAATGTTCTTTCCCTTCTGCTGCATGGACTCTAAACTACATAGTCGGTTGGACCCGGTTAATCATTTAAGCTGTGAGCTTCAGGAGCTCAAGCTTAATTAGCTGATTAACCAGGATTCACAGTTCGGCAACTGCTCTTCATCCCTGACCCTCCACAGGCTCCTCTGAACAGGGCAGGCTCACAGGAGCCTGACAAGGTGAAAGTACTCTCCGATCTCCTATGACTACAGTAACCAGAACAACATTACCCAGAGACAGGACAGAATTAAGCTGAGGGACTGAGAGGAGGCCCAGGGCTGGAGTTTTTCCACTCCCCTACCACCTGAGGATCCCATCCTTGGCGGTCCTCTCCCTCCAGTTCATTATAGAGGTCACCAGCAATTCCAAGCCCATTTTCCATCCCCTGATCCTAAGTTTTGCTCTGACATCATATGGATTGACAGGAAAAGCCATAGAGAAGAAAGTCTTGAGCTTGAGTCAAGACATATGGGTTCTAGTTTTGATCCTGCCACAACTCCTTCTAAATTAATTTTAATTTTAATTTTCAGTTCTCCATTTTCTCTCTCTCTTTCTCCCCCTTAAGAAGGTAAGAAATACGACATCCATTATACATATACTGTACAGTCATGCATATTTCCTTATTAGTCATCTACTGAAAGGGGAAAAAAGGCAAGAAAAATGAAGGGGAAAAAATGCTTCAATCTGTATTATGAGTTCATCAGTTCTCTACCCGGAAACAGCATTTTATATTATGAGTCCTTTGGAGCTGTGGTAGATCATTGTATTGAGTTTCTAAGTCTTTCACAGCTGTTTCTTTGTAACACTGCTGTTACTACATAGACTGTTCTCCTGGTTCTGCTGACTTTACTTTGCATCAATCCATATAGATCTTTCTAAGTTTCTCTGAAACCATCCCCTGCATTATTTCTTAAAGCATAATAATATTCCATCACATTTATATACCACAACTTGTTCAGCCATTCCCCAATTGATGGGTATCCCCTAAGTTTCTATTTCTTTGCTATCACAAAAAGAGCTGCTATAAATACTTTTGTACATATGAGTCCTTTTCCTCTTCCTTTAATCTCCTAGAGTCTAGCAGTGGCATTGCTGGATTGAAGGGAATGCACAATTTTATAGCTCTTTGGATATATTTACAAAATATTCCCCAGAATGATTGGAGTAGTTCAGAGCTCCACCAACAGTGAGTTAATGTACCTACTTTCACACATCTGCACTAGCATTTGTCATTTTCATTTTGTCATCTTTGCCAATCTTGATAGTTTGAGGTGGCACCTCAGAGTTGTTTTAATGTGCATTTCTCTATTAGTATTTAGAGCATTTTGGGGGTATACTGATAGCTTTGATTTCTTCCTGTGAAAACTATCTGCTCATATCCTTTGACCACTTATCAACCAGGGAATGGCTCCTATTTTTATAAATGACTTAGTTCTCTATATATTTGAGAAATGAGATTGTAAATTCCACCCCCTCAGTTTCCAAACTACTTTCTAGCTTGCCCAGCAGTTTTTGTCAAATACTGAGTTCTTGCTCCAATAGCTGGGCTCTTTGGGTTTATCAAACACTCAGGGGGGTATGCTCATTTCCTTCTGTATATTGTGTGCCTAATGTATTCCACTGGTGAACCACTCTTATTTCTTATCCAATAGTAAACTTTTTTGATGATATCGCTTTGTAATATAATTTGATATCTATTATTGCTAGGCTGCCTTCCTTCACTTTTTTTCATTTATCCCCTTGATATTCTTAACCTTTTGTTCGTATAGATGAATTCTGTTAGTACTTTTTAATAGCTCTATCAAGAAATTCTTCGGTAGTTTGATTGGCATGGTACTGAATAAGTAAATTAATTTAAGTAGTATTGTCATTTTTACTATATTGGCTCGGCCCCCCATGAGCAATTAATATTTCTTCAATTGTTTAGCTCCATCTTCATTTATGCAAAGATTGTTTTGTAATTGTGTTCATATAATTCCTGTGCATGTCTTGGCAAGGAGACTCCCAAGTATTTTACACTGTCCGCAGTTATCTTAAATGGAGTTTCTCTTTCTATCTCCTCCTGCTGGGTTTTGTTGGTAATATATAGAAATGCTGATGATTTGTGTGGGTTTACTTTATAGGATGCAACTGTGCTAAAGTTATTAATTACTTCGACTAGTTTTTTAGTTGACTCTCTAGTGCCACTCACTCCTGACATTCAGCTAGTCATGTTCCTTAACTTGGCCTCAAATAATTCTTCTGTAAAATAAAGGGGTTGGATAAATTATTTAAGGTTCTTCTGGCTCTAACACTAGCAGAGTCTGGTCCTATGAACAGGCAAGTAAAGAGAATAACAGGGAAAGAAGAGGAGAGGAAAGGAGAGAAGAGAGGAGAAAAGGTAAATGAAGTAGGAAGAATAAGTAGAGAGATGAGTGGAAAGGAGAGGAGGAGAAAGGAGAGAAGGAATGAGAAGGAAAGAGGAAGGGAGAAAGGAGGATGAGAAGGGTATAGTGAGACAAACAGAAGAAGAGAGAGAAAGGGAGAGAAGAAATTGAGATGGGAGAGGGGAAGGAAGGAGATGGAAGGGCACCTAAGGAAGTAGTGGGTTTCCCTTTCCTGGAGGTCTTCAGGCAAAGGTTGAACGGATCATTTGTTAGGCATGTTGCAAAAAGGCTTCCTTTTCAGGGATGGCTTGAACTAGATAGTCAAAGGTCCCTTCCAACCTTTAAATTCTGAATTCTATGAGAGGAAGAAGAAAAGAGGGAGAAAGGAGGGAGGGACACTTAGCATTATGACTCCTAGAGACTGGGCCAGTCTTCAGTGTCTCTCTAGGCAGAGAAATAAGGTCACCTTTATGCATGTTACAGAAATAGACCCTCAGTACTAAGATTTAGGCCTAGTACACCCAGTTGTGCCAACTGAAACTGAAAACCATCCTCATCCCCCTAGGACCAAGGAGGTCTGTCCCAACCCTTGCATACATGGAAGACTTCCTGCCCCCTAGTCAGAAAGTCTTCAGAACAAGAAGCCTCAAGAGGGACTGGTATTTGAGGCAGGGCTTGTTTGGCAAAGGCTGAGAGAAGGGTTCTAACTTCCCAGCCTCTCCTATGCAGTAGGGGCCTCATCAAAGGTAAAACTGGATAGGGGCCAACCAAGTGAGTTGGAACCTGGGGTTTCCTGTCACCCTGGCCATCCAAGTAAGGGGCTGGACTCTGCCCCAAGGAGCTAAGAAAGCCACCAGAGCTATAGTATGGTCGGTAACACCTTAGGCCTGACATTGCTTGTGGGCAGACATCACCCTGAACTTCCCAGCTGTCAAAGAGGCAGATTAATTGTAGCCTGAAGAGGCATGCTGGCTACTACCTCTCCAGGGACATTTGAGCTCTGGCCTTGGGACTGGAGCTCTCCTCTTCCCCCAACCCTCCTCAAAGGAGCTCTGCTGTCAGTAACATCCTCCAGAGCCTGTTTTCTGAGAGCCCCTGAGATGTCACTACACAAAGTGCAGACAGTTTGAATTCCACAGGGGGAGGCTATTTACAAATCAGGCAGCTGAAGAGTATGCACAAGCTCTGCCTTAGAGATGGTCTGTCATGCTGAGACTTGGGCTGGGTTTCTGGCTCCATAAACGCAGCCCCTTTTCTCAATACGAGACTTCCCTCAGCTACCTACAGTCTCTTTAACTCAGTCCAAACTAGTCAGTGCAGAATTAAACCAGGTGAGTAGCCCTCCCACCAATGAAAGACAAAGAGAATGGCGGATAAAGCATGTTCTCTTTCACTGGAGTGTACAAGCAAAAGTGTGTTACTGCTCACCAGGGACCTTGAGCCTTCACAATAACATATGCGACTTGACTTATCACAAAATAAATCCCTCCAGGCACAGGAGTGGGATTTTCTGGTGTTAAAAATATATGCATTTATAAAGATCCTTAAAAAACATCACAGGTTACACTGCCTAAGCATTGTGCCTCAGGCAGCTGTCTACCCCCTTATCCCACCTCTGCCTCTCTAGGCCTTGGTTTCTTTGTCTGTAAGATGGGAGAACAATCATTGTCCCTGTCTTTCTCATATTACTATTGGATCAGCTAGATTCAATGGATATAACAGTCACCAACTGTGACTTCAGAGGTCTAGCAGTAAAGCAGGGCTCCCTCCTCTCATCAGAGAGAGAGTGGACTACAGGTGTGGAATGCAGCACATATTTTTCCATAATGGTCAATATGGTTTTTTTTGTTTGTTTTGTTTTTCCCTCAACTGCACTTTTTTGTTACAAGTGAGAATTATATTGGGGGTATGAGGGAGTCATTGAGAAGAAAGTAATTTTTGTAAAAAGCATTAGTTAAAAAATTTTTAAAAGGAAATATACTGCTGTGCAAAAACACAAGGAGGTAGGAGGATACATTGGGCTATATGACGTCTCACACGGGGTTAGCAGAAAACCGAGCGGCCAGAAGGCATGTGTTTTCAAGTCAGAGTGAACTCTCTAATCTCAAATTTAGGATCCACATCATCAGCTTTAGGCAAAAGGAGCAGAGGACATGTAACCTTCTGCAACTGTAATGGTCTCTTTTTGAACCCCTGAACCAAGAAATGATCTGGAGGCAATGGGACATAAAGAAAAACGTAGGCTAATAAATGTCAGCGCTCAAATTCCAGCTGATATCTGTTATTTATGTGACTGTGGGCAAGTCATTTTCTTCCCAAAGCTTCAGTTTTCTTATCTATATAATCATGTGATTAGACACTAGATAATCTTTATTAAGGACTCTAGCATTCTGAAGTCCCTCAGAGTTTTGAAATTCCATCAATCAATCAATAAGCACCTATTAAGTGCCAAGTATGTGCCAGGTCAGGTGCTAAGGACACAAAGAAAAAAATGAAAATTCCTGCCCTCTAGGAGCTTACACTATTACAAGGTATTTTGTGGAAGAGGCCATCAAGGCTGGGACCTCATTCAGGTGGATCCTGAGGAGCTAAGCTTTGAAGGAACTAGGTAGGGATTCTAAGAGGCTAAAGGGCATTTTATGTTCTAAGGTCCCTTCTAACTTGAACGTTCTGTGATTCTACTGGTGTCACAAGAGAGAAGCTTCATTCAGTCATGCCTTCAAGATTATTAGACTCCCATTTTTATCATGGAAATTGAAGCCAGATCACCAGGGTGCTTCACACATGAAGACTATGTTATCAATAACCCCATTAAAAAAAATTATAGAACCCTGAAATGAAGGAAAAACAAAATAATAGCTCACACTTACTATGGAAAGAAAGAAGTATGAAAACCTGAGGGAGGGTGAAGGAGGAAATTTCTTTTTGCACCCTCCCTGGGGTAAGAGTGTAGTTACCTGGGATCCCTAGGAGTTGGAAAAATCTTTGATCCACTTGATCTACCAAAAGAGGACTGCCTGCATGAATAGGACAGTGGGTATAAGCATTCCTGACCTTGCTTAGAGGTTAACCTGGCAGCAGCTGTGGGCTGACAGGAAAAGACATGTCAGAAGGAATTTAAATTGGTAGGTATTACATGTGGAAGGATGATAAGATCATATATTTAAAATCTAGAAAGGGCTTTAGAAAGCAACCAGACCATTCCCCTTATATTTTACAGATGAGGAAACTGAGACTCCAAGAAATCATGAGATTTGCCTGCAGGGGTGGGGAAGCTGTGGCCTCGAGGTAACCCCTGGTAGGGTTACAAGGGTAGTGACTGACAAAGAATTTGAATCCAGTTCTTAATTCCAAATCCAGCACACTCGAGGCAGCTTGGATTGGAGTCAGGAAGACCTGAGTTCACATCCAGCCTTAGACACTGTTTGATCCTGCACAAGTCACTTAACCTCTGTTTGCCACATCTGCCTTCATCTGCAAAATGGGTATAATTATATCTAGTTCTCAGAGTTGTTGTATCAAATGAGAAAATATTTGTAAAGTGCTTAGCATAGTGACTGGCACATAATAGGTGTTTAATAAATGCTATTTAACAGGTTAAACAGAGATGGAAATAACCCATTTATACAGAACATTTCAATGACAGAGCTCTTTCTCATCCTTCATCTCATTTCATTCTTACACCAACCCTGGAAGGTAGGTATT
>NW_020954563.1:10854378-10897655 GCF_900497805.2 Vombatus ursinus
TCATACAACTAATAAGTGGCTGAGCCAGGGCTCAAATCTAGGTTTCAGGATTCCCAGTCCAAGGTACTTAAGGCCTATGGCCTATTGGAAAAATAAAGAGGTACAACTGGAATGAAACACAGAACTCTGAGGCCAAGGCAGTCATAAATACAAATATTTTGCTTGAATATTCAAGTGGAAGGTGAGACATCCAGGTAAAGGGTAACTCTGAAACACAGGGTCAAATTCAATCCTTGGTGATAACCCAGTAGGGGCTGCAACAGTCAGGGTAGTTTAAACTCATCAGTATGACACTTTGTAACAGTGGAGACAGTACTAGTATAAGCATCTTCTAGCCTGTCGAATGGTTTGAGATTAACAATATGGAGTGATTATTCTGCTGTGTCCTATCAGAGTTTAATATTTACAACACAAGGGCTGATGTTAACATTTTGTATCTAATCATAAAATGGAGTGGATGTTAATGGTGTTAAGCCTGTGGTTCGAGGATTTAAAGAATGGAAACAAGGAAGCAATGGAACTATGGCGTGTCTTAGTTCTTGATTCCAAGGGATGTGGAGACACCAAATGGCAAGCTCCAGGACACTAGTAAGGAGAGGTTTAAAAAAGGAAAAATAAAAAGAAAGAAAAAACAAAGGAAGGTGGGAAAGAAAGGTCTCCAGGGCATCTCGTCTTCAGATACTCTCCAATCCTATCTCCTAGAGAAAAAGTCATCTGTTTTTTCCCTGGCCATCATCCCAGAGAATTTTCAGTGTCTCAGTTTCTTCATGAGGGGTTTGGGCTTGATGACCTCTAAGGTCCCTCCCAGCTCTAAATCCATGATCCTTTGAACTGACCAAGAAATAAGGGACAAGGGATAATCAAGCAGGAACTTGTAAATGTTAAGGGGGCAGGGACACAGAGACAGGGATCTAAGTTCAGGCAGGAACATATGGATAGGATCTAGAAGGAAAGGACTCATGGATGAGTTAGGAGATCAGCCAGGCAGAAATATAAAGCGAGGGGCAGCTAGGTGGCGCAGTGGATAGAGCACCAGCCCTGGAGTCAGGAGGACCTGAGTTCAAATCCGGCCTCAGACATTTAACACTTACTAGCTATGTGACTCTGGGCAAGTCACCCACCCCCAATTAGCTCTGACCAATCCACCCCTTCCTTTCCCATGAAGTTGGTCAAGTCAATAAACATCTCTCAGTACTCCAAACTACTTTGGACACAAAGATGCCCTCAAGGCATTAACAAAATAACTGAGGAGGGAGCAGGAAGGGATGCAGAGTGGGGCTCCAAGAGCACAGCATGCAGTGTATACAAAAGTACTCCAGGAAAACAAGGCAGAAAATGCCACTTGTAGCTAGAAAGGTAAAGGAAGAGGGAACAGCACTTGAGTTAGACCTTCCTTAAAGGAAGAAGAGAAGGAAGGACTTCCAACAGGTGGTGGTGAAGAAAGTGTATGCCAAGTACAAGGAGCTTGGAGCCAATGTGAATACAGAATGGCAGAAAATGTGATGAGGGACAGGACAAAACCAAATTGGAAGCCTTGTGAGTGTAAAGAAGAAACCTTCAGGAAAGACATTGAGGAGACAGGATTCACTTAAAGCCTTCCCTGCCCTTGCCCCTGACAGTATAGCTCTGCTGTCTACCAGAACAGAAGAAAACAATCTTTATTTGGTTACGGGAAAGTGTATACTGTTTGAAAATTCTCTCTTTGTGCCTAGAGGTCACTGTAAGTGAGTGACACATTTTCGAGGAGGAGTGAATGACAAGTAGGAACTGAGGGAAGGTTGTAGGAGGCAGTATTCTCAGCTCCTCTCAGGAACCAGTCTGGTAAAACAGGCCCCAATCCTACAAATACAAAAAATAACTTTTGTCTTGAGAAGGAGGTCAATTACCTGAGTGGAGGGGCTTGAGGGAATCACTTACATGCCTGATCTGAAAGCTTCTGTTCCTGAAGAAGTCAGTTCACTGTCCAAGAAGAATGAGCTCTTGGAGCTCTAAGTAAGACTGGTCAGAAGATGTATAGTCAGTGCAAGAGAACTCTGAATCTTAGGGGAAGAGAAACTCTGAAGACCGAATGCTCTGGCCTAGCTCAGCACTCTTGAGTAAGAGTCTTCAAATAGGCCCCCAATTTTTCCACCTTTTTCAAAGCAGTCAGTTCATTATGCTCAAAGGAGGGGATCCCAAGAGAAGCTGGTCAGAATTGGTTTGGCTCTGTGTCTATCAGTCCAGAATCAAAACTCTGAAAGTGGCTAAATTCAGTCCCTGGGCCTACCAGTTCTCTCTTCCCCCTCAGATATCAGAGTCCTGGTAACTAATAATAATAACATAATAAACAGAATTTACATAATGCTTTAAGGTTTGCCAAGCACTCTACATATGTTACCTCATTTGGTCTTCACAACAATTCCAGGAGGCAGGTGCTATTATTATCCCTGTTTTACAGATGAGGAAGTTGAGGCACAGCGATTTTAAGTGACTAGCCCAAAGTCACTCAGCTAGCAAATGTCTGAGGCAAGATTCAAACTCAAGTCTTCCTGACTTGAACGTCCCATGCTCTATCCATTGTGCTACCTAACCGCTAGTTTTTCCAAATCTAAACCTGCTCTCAGGAAGAGCCCAAAATTCCTTCACAGAATAGCTCAATATAAATTCCTCCCAGGGGAACTGGCCTTTAACAAAGATCAGTGAGGGGTTCTCAACCTTTTTTTTTTGGTCATGAACCACTTTGGCAATCTGGTGGATGACTATGGACAACTTCTCAGGAGAATGCTTTTTAAATGCATAAAATAAAATACACAGGGACTGCAAAGGAAATCTTTTATGCTGAACTACAGTTGCCAAAATAATTTTTTAAAAAACCAAACAAGTTCAAGAATCATAAGTTAAGAACCCCTGAGGTAAAGTAATTAATTCATTCAACATTTATTAAGGCACATCCCACTGTGCTTAATGCTAGGGTTACAAAGATAAGACAGACAGTCCTGCTTACATGAAGTACAAAAGTAATCATGATACAAAAAGAGAGGAGGGGAAAAAGTGAGGTCCAGGCAAGGTACTTGGTGACATTTTGGGGTGGAGGATAAGAAGTCACTTTCACCTCAGGAAAGCAGGGAGATCAGCTATAGCACCTGAGGGTCTTCGAGAAAAGAGTTTCAACAGAATGAAGTCCTAATGGTAGAATTCCAGACATCACAAGATTTAGAGCTGGAAAGGACCCTAGAGGTTCCAACTCTCTCAGTTTTAAAATGAGAAAACTGAAGCCTAGAAAGGAAAAGGGACTGGCCCAAGGTCACATAAGTAGTAAATGTGAGTGAGGATTTGAACTCAGGTCCTCTAATTCCAAACCCACTCTTGCCATTAACCATGGCTGCTTCCTGACAGGTGCAAGGGAAGAGGGTGAGTTGTTGGAATTCACCCCCTACAGCAGGCGTGGGGAACTGGCAGCCTCAAGGCCCCATGTGGCCTTCTAGGTCCTTGGGTGAAGCCCTTTGACTGAGACCAAGTTTTACAGAACAAATCCTTTTATTTAAGGGGATTTGTTCTCTGAAGTTCAGATTCAGGCAAACGGCCGCACTTGAGGACCTAGAGGGCCACATGTGGCCTTGAGAATGCAGGTTCCCCACCCCTGCTCTAAGAGGTACGTGCCTATTCCATCGATGAGTAAGCCATTCTATCTTCCCTCAAACCCCCCCTTCTTCTGAGCCTCCCTATCACCGTCGCCATCTTCTCAATCATCCAGTTTTATCACTCACCCCACACATCTAATCCATTTCCCAACTTTGTCATTCTACCCGTACAACATTTCTTTTATAAATCACTTCCCCTCCACTCACATAATAGCCACCTGGGACCCTAGTTCAGGCTCTGATCACCTCTTGCCTGGACGATAGTAATAGCCTTCTATTTGGTCTGCCTATTTTGTGTCTCTCCCAACTCCAATCATTTCTCCATTCAGCTGCCACCCTGATTTTCCTCAAGTGCAGGGCTGACCATGTCACACCTCTGTCCCTAACTCTCTTCACTTCAGGATCAAAGGTAAAGCCCTCTACTGAACAATGAAAGCTCTTCTCACGATTTATTCCCCTCCCTACTCTGTAATCCAGGGACAATGGTCTCTCTGCTGTTCCATGAACAAGACATTCCATCTTGTGTCTCACCTTATCTGGAACATTCTCCCTCCTGACCTCTGCCTCTTAGAATCCCTGACTTCCTTCAAGAGTCAACTGAAATGTCACCTTCTGCAGGATGCCTTTCATTCCCCTCCCCCTTCCCTGAAGCTGCTAGTAACTTCCATCTACTCTGTATGTAGGTAATTGGGGGAAGATGGCAGCATTTTTGGACCTACTGGAACCCAGATCACCTACAAATATCCTAATAAAGCTCCTAAAAAATGTACCAGAAGGAACAATGATAAAAATTAAAAAAAAAACAAACTTACTAATGCCTATAAGCTCTTTCCCACAGCACAAAATCCTGCCAGAATCCTATGGAAGCTATAAGCAGAAAAAAGCCACGGAGGGTGGAAGGTGAAGCACAAAACCAGCCGTAGATACAGAGGAGTGAACAGAAGCAGGCCATCCAGTTCACACCCCAGCCATCACAAGAGACATGGTCAAGGACCAGGCAGCCCTTCCCAAGGCTCAGCAGGAGACAAGGCCAGACCAGCACCTACTACTAGAGCCATAAAAGAACAAAAGACCGGCACTGCACCTGGGGGCCTCGAAGGAGGCCTGATACCAGTACAAACAACATCATCTGGTGAGGGCTTGTCAGCATGGAAAAGAGCCAACCCTGCCTGGGCTTAGGACAGCGCAAGGGGAGGGAGATGGAGAGAACTGTCCAAGGCCAAAGCCCTAGTTGTACCACTGGGAGACTGAACCCAAACCCAGAAATTCTTGCAGAAGGTGGTGACTAGTCTTAGTGACCAGTCCAGAAGCTGAGGCTGGAGATATAAGTAAACAGAAAAAAACTGCCAAACACAATGAAAAAACACCACAGACTGAGAGAAACCCAAGAGGTAAACTCAGAAGAACTGAGTTAACTCCACAAGTCCTCAGAAGAGCCTCAGAAAAAAATATGTCCAGGCCACAGGGACTATAGTATGAGAGTAACTGGAAGAAATGAAGCCAAAGGTATTGTGTACATATTTCGTATGTGCTTGTTTACATGCTATCTCTCTCAGAATTTAAGCTTTTTTTTCTCTAATCACATGTAGAAACAATTTGAATGTAAGCTTCTTGATGGCAGAGCTTCCATTCTATTTTGGTTTTCTTTGTCCTCCCAGTGCCTGACACATAATAAGCACTCGATGTTGACTGACTGATGGAAGACTGGTTATTCATGCTGTTCCTCCAGCCTGTCAGCATCTTATCTGTTCTTCAAATCCCGGCTTAAGGCCATGTTCCTTGTGAAGGCTTCTCTGATCCCTCTGGCTGAAAATAAGCTCTCCCAGCACTTTGCTATCACCTCCGTTGTGGACTTATCCTGTACAATCTTGTATTACAGTTTTCTATGAGGCAGCATGGTATAGTGGAAGTAGCATTCACCTTTGAATCAGGGGACCTGAGTTCAAAAATGGGTTCTAACAATAATGGTGTAGCCCTGGGCAAGTCAATTAATTTCTTTGAACATCACTTCCCTCATCTATAAAATGATAATCACACTTGTACTGCAGGCTTCTCAGAGATGCTGTGAGGGAATTGCATTGTTTCTAGCCCTACAGGAATGGGAGTTCTCCTTTAGCTGTGTGTACTCACTGCCCCTACGGGACAGGTCCCTGGTCTCACTCATCTGTGTCCTCACCCAGCTCAAGACCCTGCACAGAGTAACTGGTCAGAAATTCATTGTTGAGTGATCAGATGAAGATATAATCCACACACACAGTTGCTGCAGTATGGGTCTGGCCAGTCCTGGTTCCCCCTAAGGGGCACTGTGGTGCAGTGGAAAGAATGATTAGAATCCCAGCCCTGTCACTTTTTACCTGTGTGACCTTCACCAAAGTCAGTTAACCTCACTGGGCCTCAGTTTCCTTCTCTGTAAGGTAAGGGGTTTGGACCGGATGGCTTATAAGGTCCCCTTCCAGCTCTCCAACTACGACCCATCAGCCACTTTCACAGACAACAGCTGTGGGCCCCAAACACGTGAAGAGGCCCTGGCCTGGCCAAACTGAGCAGGAGCCGACCTGACTGCTGTGAAACATGAAAGTGCAGCAGAGAGCAGGCAGAGCCGCTTTACTTCTCCAAACTGGGTAATTCAAGGCACATTTTCTAATATTTGCTGACAGAACAAAGAGGACAGAAAAGCTCTAAGATATGACCCATGTTCGCTTCAGTCTTCAAAGTGATTGGGTAAAACTGCAGAACATAAACAGGTAGTCGGTTCCACAAGGCGGATAAAAGCAGACAAAGAAATTGCATTTTTTTTTCCCTGAGCAAATATACAACTAATGGATGAACCCTGACAGACCCTAACTCCTGTGTGTTTGTTTGTTTGTTTGTTTTTAAGTAGAGCAGAAACTCTCCTACAATACACACCTTGGGCAACTGGCCATTCTTGAGACAAATTTCTTCTTCAGAATGAGTGTCATTAATAGAAGCCAAGCTGGAAACTGGTCTCCAACCTACCCAGTACATACCACCAGATTCATCTTCCTAATACCCTGCTCTAGCCACATGTCTGTGTAGCTCAAAAACCTTCCACTCCCCCTCACTGCCGACAAGATAAAGTCCAACCTCCTCAGCCTGACATTCAAGGGCCTCCACAGTTTTGCTCCAACTTCTATTTCCAGGGATCTTGTATTTTACCTCTCCCTTCCATGCACCCTATATAATCTAGCCCCAAAGGATTACTCTCTATTTTCCATACAAATCTGATGCTATCCTGACTCAACACTTTTGCTCATGCCATTACCACCTATTGAAATAATCATCTCACATTTATATAGCACTCTGAAGTTTGCAAAATGCTCTCCCTACAATAGCCTTTTGAGGAAGGCAATGCAAGTATTCTTTATGCCCGTTTTACAGAAGGGGAAACTGGGTCTCAGGTTAAATGACCTACCAAGGCACAGTCATACAACTAAAAATGCCTGAGGCAGAACTCCAAAGCAGGTCTCCTGACTCCAGATCCAGAATTCTTTTCTTTAAAACTCAGTTCTAACATTGCTGCTGCCTCCATGAAGTTTTCCAGGAGTGACTGGTGGGGAGGGGAGAGGCTGCCCTCACCATCTGACCTCATAATAATCTGTATTCCTCTTGTGCACTTGGCAGGCTCTGATATGAATTACGGTGTTTGTTCTATCCTTGAAGGCAGGGACTAGATTTCATTCATACGGCATATCAAATGAGATAATGTACTTTTTAAATCACGGAAGGCTAGATAAATGTGAGTTGTTTTTAGACAGGTGGAGTGGTACAGGTAAAGAGAGTCAGAAGCCTCTGAAACTTAAGCCTGTGTAAACCTCTCTCTGAAACTCAGTCTCCTCATTTGCAAAATGAGGATAATACTTTCACTACATACTTCCCAGGTCAGTTGTACTGAATGAGATAGCAGTAGTAAGGCATATGTGTAAACTCTAAGTCATTATATAAATGAGTTATCATTAGGATTTACAGTCTAGCCCTGGGCCCAACAATAGTAAGTATTGATAAATGAATGAGCTTTACTTGGGAAGGCTGAACGATTAAATAATCTATATAACTTTAAGTTTCCTTCAGTCAGGAACAGAATCTGAGAAGCTAATTTCAGAGCAGGGTAGCTAGGTGGTGCAGTGGATAGAGTTCTGGGCCTGGCGTCAGAAGATATCTTTCCCGAGTTCAAATTCCGCCTCAGACACTTATTAGCTGTGTGACCCTAGGCAAGTCACTTAACTGTTGGCCTCAGTTTCCTCATCTGTAAAATGAGCTGGAGAAGGAAATGGCAAACTATTTCAGCATCTCTGCCAAGAAAACCCCAAATGGGGTCGCAAAGAATCGAACAAGACTGAAATGACTGAACAAAAAATTTTAGTGCAGTTACATGTCTGAAGGAAACAAAAATTGTTGTGTAAAATCTACTCAGAGTGAGTCTTTAAGATATGAGGAGAAACTATTCTTATTCAGTTAGAGTCCTTCCCCTACAATAACTGGAGCCTCAGAATATTTTGTAAAAAGTCCCAAAATACAGAATTGGCCCATCTGCATGGCAGGGTTTTGCTTTCTTTTTCATCACAGCCTGGGCAAATCTTGCTTAGAGAATACCCTGCTCCAATAAAGATGGTGAATGAGAGAAATGGCTCCTTTTGATTCCCTACAAATTACAAAGGAAAGTAAGATCAACAGATACAAAGAAAAGCCCACAGTCAAAAAGCCCAAACAAGAAACTAGAAAACAAGAGATAAATTCCTCTAGAATAAACATTACCTAGCCAATAGCAGGAAGCTTATAAAATTTGGGCTTTTTATAGAAAATACTTAGTGAGAATGCTGTAATGATTTATCCTGACAGGTAGCAAGCAGGGTTTCTGTCTTTACAAGTGGCATTTAAAGAATCCTCAAATGTCAGAACTAGAAGACGCTTTACAGATAATCTAGACCAACCTTGTCACATCTTATAAAGAATATGAACTCAAACTCTGGTCATCTGACTATAAACCCAGGGATCCTCCTCATTCCTTAGATTGTAAACTCCTTGAGATCTCCCTTCACATAGCTTAATCCTGGCCAGGGAGCAGGAATTAGGAAGCCCAGGATTCACTGGGGCCTAAGGAAAGGTCCCTCTACCTAAGAAGGTTTTAACTTCATAATACTTTAAAATGTAAATTAAAAAAAAAAATCAACAGCCTGGCCTAAAATGAGACTAAGCTCAACGTGAATCAGTGGGACCACCTGGATCACTCTCACCTCCTCAGAGAACAAGGAAAGAAAAAGCTTTTGGAAATAGAATAGTGTGGTGGAAAGAGCCCTAAATAAGGAACCTGGATACCTAGGAGCCTTGGAAGCTAATTCCAGCTCTGAAGTTAATTTACTGTCTTAGCCCCATCAAGTTCCTTCCCTTCTCTGGGTCTCAGTTAAATGACTGTCACTTAGGAGTCTTAATTTCATGACCACAATACCGTCAAAGAAAATAACAGAGAAAAACTTCAAAACTTCTGATTAAGCAGTGGTCTGTCAAGATTTCACAAGAATAATGGTAAAATGGGTGTCCTGCCTCTAAGCAGAGAGGTGGCTGATTATAGAACGAAGCACACGTTTTTAGATGTGGCCAATGTTTTGTTTTGCTTGACTATATCCACTTTTACACAAGGAGGATGTTGCTGGGAAGTGACAATAATGTAAAAAAAGAAAAAGAACATCAATAAAAATTTTTAAAGGGACCTCAGAGGTCTTCTAATCTACCTAATCCATACCTTAGCAAGAATGTCTTCTAGATCACTGACAAGTGATAGTTACTGGAGAGCAATCATTCTAATTGGACAGCTCTAAGTGTGCGGAAGTTTTCCCTTACATTGAGCCTAAATATGCTATTTCTACATATTGCTCTGCCTCCTAGGGCAAAGCAAAACAAGACTATTCCTGCTTTCATGTGACAGCCTCTCAAACACATGAAGACAATGATCACGTCCTACCTAAGTCTTGTCTTCTCTAGGCAAAAACACTCCCATTTCCTACATCCTATCATCACATAGCATGGTCCCCTGCCCATTCATCATCATGGTTGTCTCCAGCTTGTTAAATCCTTCCTAAAAATATGGTGCCTACAACTGAACACAGTATCTCAGATGTGGTCTGACCTGGGCAAAGTGCCAGAGGATTATCATCACCCTCATTCAGGACACTATGCTTCTATTAACGCAGCATAGCACTGAATTAGCTTTTCTGAATGTCCTATCACACAATTCATTTTCGGCCTGTGGTTCGCTGTAAATCCAAGATTTTGGATACAAGCACTTTTGTCTAGTCATGCCTTCATGAGGCATTGTGGGACACTGCAAAAAACAAAACCAAACTACAATGTTCCTAAAGTCAGAGGTGTTCAACTCTCATCTCTGATACTATCTGTAGGACCTTGGATAAGTCACTTAACCTCCCCTGAGCCTCAGTTTCCTCATCTACAAAACAAGAGGGTTGAAGTAGATTGTCCCTTTGAACTCTAGATCTATGATCTTCAGCCCCTAAATTATAGGATTTAGAGTTGGGAAAGGATTTAGAGGGACTCTAGTCCAACCTCTTCATTCTACAGATGAGGAAACTGAAACCCAGAAGGCAGAAGGGCTTTGCTCAAGATTGCAGCAAGCAGCACAGCCAGAAATTAGGCCTACAAATTTATTCTTGACCTAACACCATGGATGTCACTTTTTGCCCCCACAAAGGTTGCCTTTAACTCAACTAAGAGAGAGGGGGAAGCATGGAAACATTCTGGGAAAGGAGGGGACACAGAAGTGACCAAGGAGTTGCCATCAGTGCTGAGATGAAAAGTGATGGGGGAGGGAGTTGAACCAATCTTTTCTTTGCTTCCAGTTCTTCCAGTCCCACCCTCATATAATCACAGAATCACACTCTGAACAGAAAGGGAAATCCGATGTTTTAGTTGAATCCTTTTTATAGATAGGGAATCTGAGGCCCGTGGAGAGAAAATAACCCTGAATTCTCTTGATCCCCTGGCTGGGACTCCCTCCCCTGTCCTTCTAGTACACTATCAAGACCTCTGCCCTATTAAGCCACTTCACACCCAGTTTCCTATCACTTTCTCCCAGAAATCCAAAGGGCAGCCCCAGAGAATAATAAATAACAGCTAATGTTTATATAGCACTTAGAGGTTTGCAAAGTTCTTTACATACTTTATCTCCTTTGATTCTCCATTTTACAGAAGAAGAAACTAAAGCTCAGAGACATTAAGTGACTTGCCAATAGTCAGAAAGCTAGAACAATGTGAACTTAAACTTGGAACCTGGTCTTCTTTGACTCCTAGTCCACAGCTCTAGACAATATGCCAGGCTGCTTTTCCATTGCCACAGATCATTATGATAAGACTAGTACTGCTAGGTTCTTTTGGTGATCACACAACATCCTCATTATCTAAATCTTGATCTTATCCTCCATCCCTGAGCAGTTATTTGGGTCACCGAAGGCCCCAGGAGTTTGTTGTCAGACTAACTCCCTTTGTCCCTGTCTCTTATCTTCAGCCACCCCACAGCAAGGCATCTAATATCAGCTGCCTTTTTTATGGGAAACACTGCCCACCCCCCCTTATATCCTTTGCCTCAACTCTTGGAAGCCCTGTTTACATCTGATAAGAACGTGAGGAACTCTTCATGAGCCCAGGCTCTCAGCCAAATGCTACCCCTAAGTGGGTCCCAGCACCCTAGGTCAGGATTCCTGCAGCTGCCAAAAACTAATCCTTCCCCCTGAACTAATCCCTCCCCAGGGTCAGCAAGGTCAGGGAAACAATCTTTCAGAAAAGTGATCTACCCAAGTAATCCTCTTGATCTATCTACCATACGGAGTTTTAAATTCAGATTTCACCCTCCTCTAGACAGGGCCCCAAGCAGTCTGGGGGAAAAGATCTGGACTAAGAGTAAAGAGAACTGGGTTCCAGTCTCAGCTATTTTATTATGATTTGTCACTTTCTCTCCAAGTATGCCTTCTCCTCAGTACAATGAAGCTGAATGTACTAGAATACCTATACCAGCTGACTCCCCAGGACTGCATAAGTAGCTTACCTGGAGTTCTTTCCCTGACATACTTAGAGAAAGCAATTTTTAATGCTCTTTGCATTCAGTTCAGGGGAGGCTTTGGGTCAGACTCACTAGTCTGAGACACTAATAGTTTCTGAGAGTTCCAAAGGCAGAGGGGAAGTCTGAGTTGAAAGCCCAAACTTAGATAACTTATCCTCCCACCAACCCAGTTTTCCTTACCCAGCTCCCTTTAACCAAACAGGTGACAGATCCTTCCTCCCCAAATCCCCAGTCCCACTCCTTGCTCCCAGCTAGGTAAGGGAAGGATCTGCCCAGTCCCCTTTCTCTTCCAGCTCTAGGGGATCTCCAGCTGAGACCTCTTTAGGACTGAGAGGCCCTGCTTGTTGCTTAGCCAGTCCCCAAACCGGCTTCAGACAGGATGCTAGAGCTGTAAGGGACCATAGTTTTCATTCAATCCTAACTCCAAACATATCAGATGAGACACCCTGCCAGGAACTTCCCCAGAGAGTTCAAAGAACCAACAGGATGGCAGCAATCCAACAATTCCATTCAACGAGCCTAGCAAGTGCTGGAGACAAAAGGGAAAACAGCCCCAGCCCTCAAGGATCTTACATTCTACAGGAAGGTAAATTCAGAGCTAGATTATCTTCCACCTCAGGTCCCCAGGTGCGACCCCTTGGACAGAAATCCCCCAGAGTTCTCCAAAGTTGGGTGTAGGGATGAACTGCTGTCCTTTCTCTCTCCCCTCAAAAATCCCTCCTCCCTTCCCTGTTGTTCCCCTCCCCAAGCCCAGATAAAGTGGGGAAGGGCCTGAGAAAGTTTGAAAACAAATTTATTTAATTTTCTTTGCATTTTCGGTGGCCTGGGAGTCAAAAAAGGGAAAATAATTCCTTGCCCACCTAAAGACTGGGAGCTTGGACGGGTGACCCCTTTAAGTTCTCCATAACTCACATTAGATTATAAAAACTACTTTTTCGGTGCGTGGGGAAAAAGAGTAATGCAAAGGATAAAAAAAATGGCTGGAGAAGCATTCCCCCTCCCCGGCAGAGGCCCCGAGGACTGTGACGGAGAAAGCTCCTTCTCCACAATAGCAGCCCGGCCTCTCCAGCGCCCAGAACTGCTACCTGCGGCCCCGCTCTCGCCGGGCCCCGTCCTCGGCCCGGAAGAGCCGCGGGAGGGCGCGTGCCACTGCGGGGGGCTTGGGGAAGCACCGGGGCCCGGGGGCCGCTCGGGCCCCTCCAGCCTACCGAGGGGTCCAAGGCCACCAGCGGCCCTTCGGAGCGGCCCCGCCGCCATCGCCACCCCCCGCCCCCGCTCGTCCCTACACCCCTCCCCCAGCTCCCAGGCCCCGCCACGAGAGCAGCCCCATGGGCCACCATCGTCGCCGCGGCGACCCGGAGCCTGGGGCGGCGGCGGCTCTGGGACCGAGGCCCGAGAAGGGCGCATCCGAGCAGCGCTCGGCCGAGGGTCTACAGCGCCCAGATCTGGGCCCGCCGAGGCCTCCGGGCCCCTGCCCCGCGAGCGCCTCTACTTATTTGTGTATTTACTCCGTCCCGGGCCAGCACGTGGTTCCCTCCAGGAGCTGAAAGTGTTTCTAAAAATAGGAGGGGGTGGGGGTGGGGGTTGGGGGGTGGTCGGAGAATCTAAGAAGAAAAACCACTCAGAGAAGAGGAAGCGAGACCCAGCCGCCCCGCTCCACCCCCGGGCCCCACTCACCCAGCGAGGAAAGGTCAGGAGCAAAAAAAGGTTCCGAGAAACAACGAGAGGCGGAGGCGGGGAGGAGCGAGGGCCGGGTGGAGGAGGGGACCGAGAGGCGGGAGCGCCCGCGAGTCGCGCACGGGCTGCAGAAAAAGCCCAGGGGCGGGGGCAGTTGGGAGAACTAATGCAGGGGTGGGGGCCAGAGAAGATGTGGCCGCCCCTGTCGTCTTCGTCGTCGTAGTCGCCGCCGCCGCCGCCGCCGCCGCCTCCTCCAGCAGGCCCCCCGCGCACACCGCTGGGGAGCCCGGACGCACTGACAGCGGCGCCAGTCGGGCTGTGGCTAGTCGTTCTCGCGGTCCACACCACTGAGGCGAGAGGAGGAGGGGGAGCTCTGAGGAGAAGAATGAGGACGAATCGGCACCTTCGCTGCTCGACCCCCCCTGCGCTCCTGTCCACCCGGCGCAAGCACTTTTTCTCTTGCGACTGAGCGCGCTGCTGAGGCAGATGCAGCCGAGCCAGGAGGCAGCCTGGCCAGGGTAGGCTTCCCGAAACCCCTTCACTGGGCTCGACTTTGGAAAGGCCCTAGGTCTCGCGGGGGAAGGCGGGGCCAAGGGCGGGGCGCGAGCAGCCCGGGAGGGCCTTCGGGAGGGGGCATCCCTCAGCTGCAAGCCCCACCCTCTCCGGGGATGGGGATGGGGCTCCCTGGAGCTGAGCCGCCCCGCCCTCATCCATGGGCGGATTGCTGCGGAGCTGAGCAGGCGGGGGGCGGGGGACCCCATCCCCCAGCATCTCTTGCTCTCTGCCTCCGCCTAGTCTCCGAGAGACCGGACGCGGCGAGTGGCGGAGACAGCTTGGTCCGGGGCCCTGCCTGCCCTCCTCCCGTTGCACCTGAATGCCCCTGATCGGAAGAGGCCAAGTCCCAGCCTGCCTGGTCCCCCAACCCCAACTTAAACCTCCTTTACGCTGGGGACAGGTACCTTATGAATCTGTGTAAACACCGAGGTGGAAGGATCATGTATTGGGCTAGAAAGAGGTTCGGAGATTTTCTTTACACTTACCCTCAGTTTTGCAGATAGGGAAACTGAGGGGAAGTAACTTGCCCAAGGTTGAAGAGGAAGACAAAGGCCTGTGACAGTAATAATTCTGTGTGTGTAACTGAACCAGATGCAGGAGCTTACAAAACACTTCCTATCCATTATCTCATTTGATCCTCCCAACTACCCTGTAAATGAAGCAAGACCAAGGTTTATTATTGTCTTCATTTCGCAGATGAAAAAACTGCAACCCAAAGAGAAGAACGGACTAGCCCAAGGTCACACAGGTACTAAGTAGCCGGATCAGGACTCAAACTAAGTTCATGGGAGCATAGATTTCGAGCTAGAAGGAACCTTAGAGGCCACTGAGTCTGACCCCTTAATTTTACAAATGAAGGAACCGAAGCCCAGGGAGTTAGGTGACCTGTCTAAAGGAACACAAGTAGGAAAACATCAGAGCCAAGAGGTCAGCCTCAGGTCCTTCAGCTCCAAATCTAGCATACTCTCTGACGCTAGCAGTCTTTCCATCTCAGGCCACCCTACTCTGTTGACTCAGAGCTGTCCCTGGTCCTCCTTGCCTTGACCCTATCAACGATCCTCATCCTGCTCTCTTAAATTCATCTCAATAAACAGCCTGCTGGCTTAGAGAGCACTGGCTAAGAACAGAAGTCCTTTAACACAAGTCTCTCCTTCTGAGGTTTCATTTGAGGTCCCTAATTACTTATTATTATTACTATTTCTACTACTACTACTAAACAAAAGATGTGTTGGCATCTTTAAAGTATGATCTTCATTAAAGAGTCATCAGATTGGCCCAGCCTACTTTGCTGCAGGTCCTCAGAATTCCCATCAGCAAGGGCAGGGTCTCCCACTCTCCAGTGACCCTCCTGCCTATTCATTGGATAGAAGTCCACAATCAGAGGCAAACGCTTTAATTAAAACTGACATTAAGGACTCACTTGGTGAAGTAGAATAACATTAGCCGAAATATAAATGAGGTGGCTTGTAGATGTGTGGCATTTGTTCTAATGAGGAAACCTCTTCTACTGCAACCTATTCAAATTAATTGAGTCCCAGGCAAATAACAGATGTACCCTTCCTCCACACCCCCTCCCCAACCCTGTAATTAACTTTGTTAAGGCCTGTTCCCTGTCTATAACATTCCTCCCAGATGTTCTCAAGTAACATTACTCCACATGTTCTTGGCCATGTTATACCCCACTGCCTTCCATGTTTTCCCCAATATGTTCTCAGACATATTCCCTGTACACTCCCCAATACATTCCTTGCCAAGATGTTCTCAGTCTTAAACTCACACTGAGAGGCAGCTAGGTGACTCAGTGGATACGCCGGGCCTGGAGTCCAGGAAGATTCACCTTCCTGAGTTCAAATCTGACCTCAGATACTTACTAGCTGTGGGACTCTGGGCAAGTCATTTAACCCTGTTTGCCTCAGTTTCCTCCTCTGTAAAATGAGCTGGAGAAGGAAATGGCAAACCAATCCAGTATGTTTGCCAAGAAAACCCCAAATGGTGTAATGAAGAATTAGAATCAACTGAAAAATGACTGAACAACAGCTGAGAATGCCTGAATGCCTTGTTGTTTAGGGGTGGTCCCATAGAAATCCAGGCCAGGACTTTAGCCTCTCCTGCTTAGCTTAAAATCTAAGACTAAACTTGGATTAGAGGAATAAAAAGGAGAGAATGATAGGTGGAAAGATCAGAGCATTGGCCAGCAGTGGGCCAGGGCAACAATAGCCTCCAGGACAACACAACACTAGCCAAACCTGATGAATCCAGCCCCCAACAGAGCAGAGACTTCTCCATTCTATTGGTGGAAAAAGGTACATACAACTGTTTGCTTAAAAAGGTACATGGAGGGGCAGTTAGGTGTCGCAGTGGATAGAGCACTGGCACTGGAAGCGGGAGGACCTGAGTTCAAAACCAGCCTCAGACCAGACACTTGACACTAGCTGTGTGACTCTCAGCAAGTTACTTAACCCCAATTGCCTCCAAAAAGGAACATGGAAGCTGACAGAGGGGAAAGGGTAGAGGTTCCCAAACGCCTTTCTTTGCTATACATCTAGAGGGGTCAAATAGGATCGTAATTCCATAGCTGAAAAGGACTTCAGAGGCCAACCCCCTCATTTTACATATGAAAGAATTGAGGACCTAGGAAATTAAGTGACTTGTCCAAGGCCATTTGTATCTCTAGATGACCAAAACAGAGAAAATAACAAAGATCTTGGTCATGAAGATTAACCTTTTTTTCATGATGCCATCCAAATCACCTTGGGTTTGCTTATGACACAGGGAGGTGGGAAACTATCTATAGTTTTTTTTTTTTCCTGATATACTTGGAGGAACCATGCTCACAGGATTTCCTGGACTCCATCCAGGTCAAAGGAAGCCTTTCCCTCTGACTTCCCATCTCTCAAGGCTTTAGTAAGCCTAAAGGCTTACTAAATTTATAGTAAAAAAAAATGCTTCTTTTATTGAGCCTGTGATTTCATCAATGTAGGAAGCTTCAAGTAAAAAACTGCCTTTACAAACAAATGAATGAATATAAATAAAAATACATTAAAAGGGGGTGATATTTATATTCTTTACCTCAAAGTGTTGTTGTAGGAGGAAAAAAGCACTAGAGGAAAATGAATTGTTATCATTATTATTAATTATTATTATTATTATTGATCATTATCAATCTTTTATTGTCACCCTTGTAGGAGTACTGGGAGGATGAAATTAGATGACCTGTCAAGTTTTTTGTGATTGTAAAGTGCCATATAAATGTGCTATTATTATCCACCACAGCATATTACAGGCAGTAGGTGCTTAATAAATGTTTGTCGACTGAAGGAAATAATGACAAATAACACAAGACTATTTAAGTCACTATATTCATTGAACACTTCAGTCAATCAGTCAAGCATTTATTAAACACTTACTATGTGCTGGGCACTGTGCTAAGGTCTAGGGATTTGAAGAAAGGCAAAAGAAAGGCAAAAGGAGTTCACAATCTGTTGGGAGAGTCAACATGCAGACAACTATGTACAAACAAGCTATATACAGAATAAATTGGAAATAATCAACAGGGGGAAGGCGCTAGAATTAAGAGAGATTAGGAAAGGTTTTCTACAGAAGGTAACATATTATCTGGGACTAGAAGGAATCCAGGGAAGCCAGGAGACAGAGATAAGGAGGGAGAGCATTTTGGGCATGGGGGACAGCCAGGGAAAATGCCCAGAGATACAGTGTTTCATTCAGGAAACAATGAAGATCTGTTACTGGATCCAAAAATTTGTGTTGGGGAGGGTGCAGTTATAAATTATAAGAAGACTGGAAGGGAGGACAAGGGCTTTGAATGCCAAATAAAAGATTTTGTATTTGATTCTAGATGTGATAGGGAGCCACTGGAGTTTATTAAGTTAGGGAGGAGGAATCACATGGTCAAGCCTGAGCTTTAGGAAAAATCACTGTTAGCTGAATGGAGGATAAACTGGAGTGGGGAGAAACTTATTGCAGGCAACCCAACCAGCAGACTCTTATTATAGTCCAAGTGTGAGGAGATGAGGGTCTGTACCAGGATGGTGGCAGTGTCAAAGGAGAGAAGGAGACATATTTGAGAGATGTTGGTTGCAAAGATGAAAATGACAAGTCTTGGCAACAGATTGGATATGGAGCATGAGAGATAGTGAACAGTCAAGGATGACACCTAGGTTGTGAGCCTGGGTAACTGGGAGGATGGTAGTGCCTCCTCAGTAATAGGGAAGTTTGGGAGTGGTGAGGGCATTGGGGAAAAGATAATGAGTTCAGTTTGGGACATGTTAAATTTAAGTTGAATATAGGACATCCAGTTCAAGATGTCTAATAGGCAATTGGAGGTGCAAAACTGGAAGTAAGCTGAGAAGTTATAGTTGTATAAGTAAACTTGAGAATCTTAGCATAAAGATGATAATTTAATTTATTGGAACTGATCAGATCAACAGGTGAAACAGTATATAGGGAAAAGAGAATAGGGCCAAGGACAAAACTCAAGGCACTCAGAGTTAGTGGGCATAATCTGGATGAAGATCCAAGAAAGGAGACTGAGAAGGAATGGTCCAATAGGTAGGAGAGCCAGGTGAGAACAATCTCCCAAAAACCTAGAGAAAAGACAGGTACCAAGGAGAAGAGGGTGATTGACAGTGTCAAAGGCTGCAGAGAAGTCAAGAAGGATGAGGATGGAGAAAAAGCCATTGGCAATTAAGAAATCATTGGTAACTTTTCAGAGAGCAGTTACAGTTGAATGATGAAGTTGGAAGCCAGGTTGTACAGAGTTAAGAGAGAGAGAAGAAAGGAAATGGAGGCACCTGTTGTAAATGGCCTTCTAAAGGAGTTTAGCCACAAAAGGCAAGAGAGATATGGGATGATAATGAGTAGGTCTGGAAGAATCAAGTAAGGGATCTTCTTAAGGGTGTGAGAGACATGTTTGTAGGTGTGTTTGTAGGTTATAGGGAAGCAGCCAGTAGACAGGGAGAGATTGAAGACAAGTGAGACAGTGGAGATGATAGAGGGGGCAGTCTTCTGAAGGTGACAGGATGGAATGGCATTACTTGTGAAGGCAGAAGCTGGGGATAGGGGCCGAAGGCATTTGAGTGGTATGAATGAAGAGGAGAGAAGAGTGAGCTTTTGGTGAATGCCCTCATTTTTTTTTTCAGTAAAATATGAGGCAGGCTCCTTAGCTGAGAGGATAGGAGGAGGGGAAGCCACAGAAGGTTTGAGGAGGGATGAAAAGGTTTGGAAAAGTGCTATGGTGAGTAGAATAGTGAGTTAATTAGGGAAGTGTAGAAGAATTGCCTAGGAGGAGTGAAGTTCAGGTGAGGTTATGTAACATAAATTTGTAGGTGTAGTTAGAAAGGTTGAATGATTTTTTTTCCTCCTTCATTCAGCAGCATGCGTGTAGGAACAAAGGCAAGGGATAGCAGGGTGATCCAGGGCTGAGGCTTGGTAGGGTACAATAGGAAACATAATAGTAGGGCAAGGAATTGAAGAGGACAGTGCAGAATTGATATGGTTCACCAAGGGATCAAAATGGGGAAAGAGGAAGAGAGTGGCTAGTACAGGTAGCCTGGGAGAGACCTGAGGAATAGAGGGATTGAAGGTCATAGTGCAGATGAAAAGCAGGATTTGATGTTGGAAGACAGAGAGAGACTGTCCTCCATGCCTGAAATTGCCCCTTTCTCATTTCTGCCTCCTGGCTTCCTTCAAATCCCAATTAAAATCCCACCTTCTACAAGAAGCTTTTTCATTTTGGGAGGTAGGTAGGTGCCTCAATGGATAGAGTACTGGACCTGGACTCAGGAAGACCTGAGTTCAAATCCAGTCTCAGATACCTACTAGCTTACTGGGCTTACCGGGCAAGTCACTTAACCTCTGTTTTCTCAACTGGAAAATGGGAATAATAATAACACCTTCATCCCAGGATTATTGTGAGTATCAAATGGGATAATATTTGTAAAGCATTTAGCACAGTGCCTTGCATGTAGTAGGTGCTTATTAAATGCTTGTTTCTTTCCCCCTTAATTTGAGTGTCTTAATCATCTCTAATTTATCTTACCTATATCTTGCTTGTACATAGTGTTTTGCATGTTGTCCTTCCCCCTTCCCCCCTTCCCCCTCTCCCCCATTAGTCTATGGGCCCTTGAGAGCAGTGACTGTCTTTTACCTCTCTTTGTAGCTTAGCACAAGGCCTCGGACAATGAGCATAAATGTTCATCGACTTGACTTGTCCCTCCTTAGTTATTATGAACTCTAAAATGAAAAGGTCACTTTCTTCTCCCAAAGTCCTCTTTTTTTCCTACTTCATCAACCTTTTAATTGATCAGAATCAAGTCCATATGAGCAGTTCATCTCATGAGAAATGAAATTATCAATAAGACAAATCAAATATGTATTAGTTACTGTACTTTTAAGGAAAATACTCTGATATGTGAAGTTCCTCATCCATATCCAGCTATATCAAACCTTTGTACCAGTTTTGTGATTTGTATCAGGAACCGATCATCCATTTACTGCCTCTGGTCAGGTGGTCTGTAGTATATTTCCATGACAATATACATTTATCTACTCTTTCTTTGATCCTTCTCCAAATTCTCTCCACGTTTCCCTATTTTTGCTTGTGAATTTCCCCATAAGTGTGTATTTCCTTAACATACAGTCCTATTCTACTGTCCCTGTATCCAATAGCTTCCTTTTGAACTAATTGTGCCCTTCCATCATCCTGTTTGAATCATAAGTCTCATACAACAAAGTTTCAGTGAGACCTGAAATAAAATTTCATTATATGATTTAGAGCTGGAAAGGACCTCAAAAGTCAACTGATAGTCATTTTATAGATAAGGAACCTGAGGCCCAGAGAAGTTAAGTGATTTGTCCAAGGCTAGCAGCTAGTAAATAGCAATACTAGGATTTGAACCCAGATCCTCTTCTCCAGATGAAGGGTTCTTCCCACTATCCCATTCTGCTTCAAGATTTCTAAGTTACTCTTTTTAATAGGCATACATTAGGCATTAGAGTATAGACATCTTAGGCCATAGGTATTTCCCCTGACCCTTAGCCTGTGAATTTAATTAATGAGACCTTCCTTCTCAGATATTTTTTAGAGACAGGGTAGGGTAATGAGAGGAAAAAAAACTCCACTGGATTTGGAGTTAGAAGACCTGAGATTGAGTCTCAGATCTTTTACTTATTAGCTGTGCCACCTTGGGCATGTCTCTTCCTTTCTGTGAGACTCAGTTTTCTCACCTGTAAAAAAGGGAGTGGTATACTAGATGATTAGATCCCTTCCAACTCCAAACCTACATTTCTATGATTCTGCTCTTTCTCTAGCATACCCAATATCTTTCATTGGGTTTTGGCTTTCAATTATCTCTGGGCAGTTTTCTCTTGCCTGCTTTGTTTTAATTTAATGTTCCTTTGATCAAACTGGCAAGTTTATCAACCAGTAGTATATCCCAAAACCACTGATGTTGCTGGGAAACACATGGTTTTGTTCCTCACCCCACCAGGAGCACCACAGGCTAAGCAAGTTATGATCATTTGTATCTTCATTGTGCTTTGCCCTGTACAAAATACCGGCCTCACAACAACTTTGTGAGATAAATAGGGTGGAGATCATCTATTTTGGAAACTCAGGTCTAGAAAGGTTAATCTTTCTGAACCCAATGTCATACAACTAGCAAAGAGATATGCCTAGGTCTTCTGGCTCCAAGTCCAGAGCTCATCAATGGTACAAATATAGAGATAGCCTTGGCCATTCTTCTCCTGTCAGGGTCCTTCAGGCTCCTACTCAGTAAAGAGCCAGTGTGGCACAGCAAAAGGAACACTGGTTCTGTAGTCAGAGCACCTAGGTTCAAATCCTGACTTTATCACTTACCCTATGACCCTGGAAAAGTCACTTAACTTTTCTTGACCTCAGTTTCTTCATCTGTAAAATGAAGAGGTCAGACTACATGACCACTAAGATTCCTTCTAGCTCCAAATGTGTGATCCTCTGATCGCAATACACATGCACCTCTGGCCTTGGTGCTGAAATCTAGAGGGTAGGACAGTGCCCTTAAGCCAGGCCCATAATACCTCCCTCTCTGCTGGGTGGTGTCAGCAGAGCCCTAATCATACTGAGGCTGATTAATAAGCAGCATCATAAAATCCCAAGTAAGTTCAGTCTTAATGATTTTCCCCAGCCAATTAACCAATTCTAGAGCCACAAAACCATGGAACTGTTAAGCAGCATGGAAGCTGTCTCTATTAGCCCCAACCTATGTCCCAAACAAAGATGGTAGTCAAAGAAAGAATGGAAGAACATAGACCTCTTACCCATGGACACTCAGGGAAATTCCCTACAGGTAGAAGGTATAGTTCTGAGGGAAGAAAGTGACTCAGTTTCCATTGGGTTTAGCCATGCCACTTTGGAGAAAGTCTAATTAAGAATTCTGATCAATAGAATGACCAATCACAATTCCAGATGGCAAATGATTAAGCATGCCTCCCTCCTCTTGACAAAAAGATAATGAAGTGGAGGGAAAGAATGAGATGTGCATTTTCAGATGTGGACAATGTATGGATTTATTTTGATTGACTATACTTATTGGTCACAAAACAAGGTTTCCAAAAATATTGGGTGGGAGAGAATTAGGCTGGAGGAGGTAATAATAGTGACAAAGAAGAAAATAGTAAGAATTTTAATGAAGCATTTAAAAGAATAGATCAGAAGGAGCATCAGAAGGAAACACAGAAAAGAGCATGACAGCTTTGGAACTATTGTGATGAATATATTACATATTTTGATTTTTTATTATATATTTTGACAAAAAATAAGCTGTATATATTGGAGACTCATAGTTTTATGTACAGTCTTTTTTAATTTTCTCATTCTATGGAAACACTCATATTCCCTGGTGTTTATCAAGTTTAGAATAACAAAAAAAATTTTTAATTCATTTTTAGAAAAATAAAAGAGGTCTGGAGAAGGTGCCTCCCTTGTAGAAATTCCAACATGTCTCCAAAAGGAAACATATGGTAATGATTCTTTGATCATCCCTTTATAGGTGACCCCCATCATTAAAAAAACAGTTTAGAAAGGATGAGAAATAAATCAGGAGTTTGATGCTGGCTGTCAAATAGCTAAGTCCCAGCACTGTTCCTAGACAAACCCTTCCAGTGTTTTAAGACAAAAGATTTATTCTGGGAAAGAGAAAGGCTTAGGCTGAATCTAAAAAGTCAGGAAGCATACAGGGTAAGTCTCCCTCTGCAGGGGCCCAGTTAAAAGGAAGCAAAGCTCTCCAGAAGATTAACTTCCAGGACAGTGCTGGTACCTCTGCTGTGCAAAGGGCCTATTACCATCCCCACTGCCAATGACTCTACCTCCTCTGTAAATGAGACCAACAATAATGACAATGATAATAGCTCACATTTATATGGCACTCAAAGATTTGCAAGGCACTTTACATACATTATCTCATGTGATCCTCACAACAACCCTATGTGGTAGGTTTTTATTATTAGCCCCATTTTACAGATCAGGGAACTCAAGGTTAGAGAGGTTAAATGACATTCTCCTACTAAGTGTTGGAGGTGAGATTAGTATTATTATTCCCATTTTATTGATTTCATTCTTCCAGACTCCATGTGCAGCACTTCATCTACTCTTTCTCATGCTGCCTCTCTAGGAAGATGGAGGCCACCCTACCTGAACCCCCAGCTCTCTCAGGTCCTATATTATTACATTGTTCGATGCCTCAAGCTCCTTGAGGCCAAGGAATCTGTCTGATCTCTGAGTCTCCTCCAGGACATAGCCTGTCATGAGGTGAGCAAGGAGAGGGACTGGATCTATTGCTCCAATTCAGTGGGAAATAATGTTTTTATTTGCCCACAGTGACACGGGTAGTAAATGCCAGAGATGGTAGCTAAGACCAGGTTCCCTAATGCCAGGATCAGTGCTTTCTTCACTGAGCCACACTATCTCCTTTTATACACATTGTCTCATTTGCTTCCCCACAGCAGCCTTGCTAGAGAGGTCATTCTGCCCCCTTTTCTGACTCATATTCCAGTGGCTACTATCTAGATATCTAAGTATCTGCAGCACTTTAGCCAAGTTACTTCTTCTAGATAAGCCTCAGTTTTCTTATCTGTAAGTAGGCAATGTTAATCATAGGATCCCAGGTTTAGAGTTGAAAGGGACATCCAGGGTCCCATAGTCAAACCCCCTCATTTTACAGATGAAGAAACTGAGACCAAGAGATGTTAAGTGACTTACCCAGGGTTACAGAGTTGGCAAGTGGTAAAGCCAGGTTTAAACCCAGGTCCTCTGGATCTAAATCCAGCTTTCTCTTCACTGCACCAGGCTGCCTTGTACTTCTTCCCTCATTGTGGGGTTGTATAAACCTCACAGCGCTATAGAAAAGTGAATTACTATTATTCCCCCAGCTCTGGCTCCCTTTTCCTCCAGTTCTGCTTTCACAGACTCCCTGTTGGGCAAGTTTCCCCTTGTCTACTAGGCAGTGAAAGGATTTAGTGGTATCAGGCAGGCCCCTCCCTGGGAACGTGAGTAGGGACATCTTCCTGCCCTGCTAAAAATACCACCCAGACATCACTGCCAGACGGATGAGGACAGATGCAGCTCTGTTGACCTTCTCCGGGCTTTGGCTCAGTTCTGCAGCTTCCCACCCTAATGATTGGATGTGGTAACACTTACCCCCCAGCCAAGGATGAGTAGGGTAAGGGAGAGGGATAGAGGGAAGGCCTGCATCTGCTGTGCTCCCAGTGTTTAAATTGTTGAGAGGCCTGGATGCTTTGCCTTGTTGGCAGAACTAGATGACATTGTGCTCTGTACTGGGAGGCAAGAATCCTGAGTTAGAATCACAGCTCTGGTATTTGCTGTGTGACTTTGGGCAAATTACTTCACCACTCTGAGACTCAATTTTTTGATCAAATTAGACCGCTCTGTGTCCTCCAGATACATTCCTCCATGCCTTGCTTCTGCCATTCCCTCTACCTCGAGTGGCCTTCTCTTCTACCCTTCACCTGGTGAATTCCAACCCACCCCTTAAAGTCCAATCAAAATTTCGCCTTTACCATGAAGCCTTCCCTAGTCAGTAGTAATCCTACCCCTTCAGACCTCACTAGCATTTTGTTTTACATTTCTTTAATTCTTTTATGTAGTTTTAGATATTAGGAAGGCCCAGAGATTCTTCCCCCTCTGCTGGCAGTTTGGCTTTACTTAGAGCAGGGTGGGAAGAGTCCTGTGGATCTAGAACACACAAGACCCGGACTCAGGGAAACCAAGGTTAAAAATCTTACATCTGATACTTACTATCTATATGATGATGGAAATGTCACTTTCCTTCCCACAGCCTCAGTTTCTTCATTTATAAAATTGGAATAATAATACCTATAAAATCTACCTCCCACGGTTGTTGAGAAGTCCAAATGAAGTAGGGCAGCTAGGTGGCACAGTGTATAGAGTGCTGGGCCTGGAGTCAGGAAGACCAGAGTTCAAATCTGGCCTTAGACACCTACAATCCACTTAATCCTATGTGCCTCAGTTTCTTCATCTGTAAAATGAGCTGCAGAAGGAAATGGCAAACCGCTCCAGTATCTTTGCCAAGAAAACCCTAGATGAAAAGAAAACAAACAAAAAGACAAAAAAACCTTAGATGGGGTAATGCAGTGGCAGACATGACTAAACAACAAAATGTAGAGGGTTTTGTAAATGTTAAAGGAAGGAACAAAGCATTTATTAAATATTTACTACCATATTTTATCACATAATTGTCTCAGATTTATGCCAAATTTTTTTGAAAAAAAGTGGGGTAAAACCATTATGTGAAGCTTTTTTTAAAAAAATTGTGGGGGCAGCTAGGTGGAGCAATAGACAGAGCACCGGCCCTGAAGGCAGGAGGACCTGAGTTCAAATCTGACCTCAGACCAAACACTTGACACTTACTAGCTGTGTGACCCTGGGCAAGTCATTTAACCCTAATTGCCTAAAAAAAAAAAAGTCTTACAAAAAAAAATTGTGCCAGTGTTACTTAAAAATCATTTATTACTAAACTGTCTTTGGTGCAAGATTAGGATACACAGAATACTTGTGAATAAATGCTAAAATTGGGAAGAAGCAATTCTTACCATATCACGCAACTTACTCACGGCACTTCATTGGGTTGAGTGACAATACCAAAACCAGTAGTACTGCAGTGATCTACACAAACCATCCAAGCTGGCTTTCAGAAATGTACTGACGATGTGCCTGTACCGAGAATACGAAGCCCGCTGCTGGCATGAGAGATAAATGAGTATCCATGTGCCACATTGCTGCTCTGTTTACCTTTTAAGCACCTGATAAACAGAATAATGCCATTTGACATTATGCAGTGAAAGGTTATAAACCAATTTTTGGACTGAAAAAAAAAAAACGACAACAAACCAGGGTGCGACAATTATGCGGTGAGATACAGTGTGTACCAGGCATCGTATTTAAAGTGATAAATGACCCCTAAGTTCTCTTCCAACTTGGAATCCTTGAGTCTGTGACAAAAGGGATTGGTATAAGGACGAATCTTTCTGGCTCTGAGACTGGCTCAGGATACAGAGTACTCTGTACATCATAGTCGCTTAGTGATTGTTGAATATGATTGAATGGATCTATAAAATGGAGAGGTGAACATGTAAGAAATTCACTCA
Source organism: Vombatus ursinus (assembly GCF_900497805.2). Taxonomy (NCBI): domain Eukaryota; kingdom Metazoa; phylum Chordata; class Mammalia; order Diprotodontia; family Vombatidae; genus Vombatus; species Vombatus ursinus. Next base: position 10,880,998 of record NW_020954563.1, read on the forward strand.
TGGAAATATAATACATAATAAGTTATGCTATGTGTTGTAATGACAAATAACTAGAAATGAAAAAAGTGCCTATCAATTGAGGTATGGCTAAATAAATTATGGTACAAGTAATATGGAATATTACTTCACTGTAAGAAACGACAAAATGCAAAGAATTAAGAGAAGCCTAGGAAGACATATATAAACTAATGTCGTTACCTAAGTAGAATCAAGAAAACAACATACACAAATGAGTGTGACAATGTAAATAGAATGGACAACGGCAAAACCAAACCAAACCCCATGAAACTAGCCAAGCTTGGCACTGGAAAAGAGATGAGATAGAGGTGGGGGGACTGTGGTGGGATAAATTGTCAGGTTTGTTAGTATTGCCAAACTGCTTTTCTTCTGTCTTTTTTCCCTCTCTTGTTACAAGAATTGACACTCTAGGTAGAGGAGGGAGGGGAAATATTCAGAAGCAAATATGATATCTACACACAAGACATCAATAAAAATAAGAAAAAAAATTTAAATGAGTTATGCTAATGATCTGTTTTGAAAATCTTTTTAAACACCAATAGTCTTTCCATGCTACTATGTGACTGAGGATCTCTAAAGAATTCAATTTGTAGGTGGGCTGAAGGACAATGGAGAAGCATATAGTGCACATAAGAAAGTTGCAAAAAAAGAGGTATAACTGATATCATTCAAGAGATATATGACAGTAAATGGAGGTGGGTTGGTCATGTATCAGCAGTGAAGGATAATAGATGGACAGCCTGGGTGAAGTACTTTTAACAGAATATTAAAAGATCCAGAAGACAGCGTCCAGCTTCTGGTAGGTAGCTCCTTTATGGAAGATTGATGGAAAGACATGGACAAGAATCACACAGGACAAGAAGGTATGGATGGGTTGTAGTATGTGCTATTGATGGAAGTACCCATATTAATGAAATCAGAGATCTAGTGACATATGGAATGTTTTTAGTGACTATATCTGATGACTTCATCACCAGGAGGACAGGGACATGAGCTGTCCTCTAGTAATGGGGATTGTTGTTGTTGAATCATTTCAGTCGTGTCTGACTCTTCATGACCCCATTTGGGGTTTTCTTGGCAAAGATCAATATCTTTACAAAGTGGTTTGCCATTTCCTTCTGCAGCTCATTTTACAGATGAGGAAACTGAGGCAAACAGGGTTAAGTGACTTGCCTAGGGTCACACAGCTAGTAAGTGTCTGAGGCCGGATTTGAACTCAGGTTTTCCTGATTCTAGACCTGGCACTTTATCCACTGTGCCTAACCTGCTCAAGTTTTAGGGGATGGGTTTATAGTAATATGCTGTCTTGCCTTCTCCCTCCTCTGACCAATTCTGATCCTCAGAAAATTTGTGAATTAGGTAAAATTGACCTTTGGCTCCCCCCCCCCATTTGCCATTTTGTTCCCTCCAACCCTTGCCCCTTCTTTTGCCATTGTCCCTGTGCCCCTGCCCTAACTCTCTCAAAAACTTACCCTCCGGAGAGAGCCTGAGACTCACAGTCAAGTTTGAAAGACTGAAGGTAGCTTTAAACGTAACCTGTAGAATCTTATAACCTGATAAAATCATTAAGTCTAACCCTTTCATTCTACAGATTAAGATAGTGAGGCCCAGAGAAGGAAAGCCACTTGTAGAAGTAGCAGAACTAGGGCTTGAACTTAGGTCTCCTGACCCCCTGTCCAGCTCCTAATTCCATATAACTTTTATGTCAAAACCATGCTTGGGGGGAGGAGGTTGGGCAAAGGGAAGTCTCTTTTCATTTTCTCTCTCTTTTAATTTTTAAATTTTTTTACAGTTGGCTCTGGTCCATATGGCAAGGTTACTGGGGGGAGGCTGGCAAGCGACGATGACATGATGATAATTAAGCACCAGGCCACACAGCCAGCACAATTACTGTGCTGTTATTACACTGTGTGACTGGCTAAAGCAGCTCATAAAAATGCCGTAAAGCGCATAAATCACATGTCCCCACACAATCAGGGGAGAAAAATCTCCTCCGCCTTCGGAGCCAGTCTCAAAGCCAGGCAGAGAGCTGGGCTTGGAGCTGTGTTTCAGTTCCTGTGGCCCTGTCCCAAGTGCCCACACACCACTGAGCACTGAGGGGCGGGGGACGTGCGGTGTGCTTGGCCTTCACTTCCTGCTATAGGTTCACGAGGTTTTTCAGAATCTAGTCACTGCGTCACACAGCCTTAGACTCACATAATCTCCAAGCATCACAGACTCTTAGGATTATAAAAGTCAAGAGCCATGGAATCTTAGAATAATGGAATTATCCAGAGAAGAGTGGGATTCTGCTGTGTGGGCTTTCCTGGGTTCTCAACCCTGTGCTGTGTGGGAATGCCACCCACGTCCCTGGCAGTAAGTACAAAATGTTAAACAGTCGTTCAACCTACTAAACTTAGAATCATAGAAATCTTAGAATTATAGAATTTTGAAATAACAGTGAGAAGCCGTGTGGTATATCCTTTGTGTTGGATAGAGAGCTGGCCTCCATATAAGGAAGACCTGACTTCATATCCTACCACAGATACATAATGTCTCTGTGTCAATGCACAAGTCATTTCAGGTTTTCATTGCCCTAGACAGAGCAGGTAACACATTAATAGAGGCAATTTGGGGGGGCGGGGCTAGGCAATGGGGTTAAGTGACTTGCCCAGGGTCACACAGCTAGTAAGTGTCAATTGTCTGGTCTGAGACTGAATTTGAACTCAGGTCCTCCTGACTCCAGGGCTGGTGCTCTGCGCAACCTAGCTACCCCTAGAGGCACTTTTATCACCTAGAATTTCTTATATCTCTGAAATGATAAGTCTGGCCAAAAATAAATAAATAAAGGAATTTTTAAATTTTTAGAATTCGAGAGTCTTGGAATAACAAAATCTTAGAATCTTAAATCACAAAGCCTAGAACCTAGGATCACAACATCTTCGAATGACAGATTTTGAATGACAAGACCTCTGTTTAGAATTTTGCTGTTAGAGTTGCAGGGATGGGGAACCTGCATCCTTAGGCTACCTGTGGCCTTCTAGGTCCTTGGATGCAGCCCTTTGATTGAGTCCAAGTTTAACAGAACAAATCCTTTTATTGAGGGCATTTGTTCTGTGAAGTTTGGATTCAGTCCAACGGCTGCCCGTGAGGACCCAGAGGGCCACATGTGGCCTCAAGACTGTGGATTCCCCACCCCTGGTAGGGCTTGGGGAATGAGCTGATTTAATCTTCCCATGGTCCCCTCTAAGAAAGCATGAAGTAATAGATAGTAACAGTAAAAAATAAAGTAATAGTAATTGTAATAGAAATTGTAATTGTAATAGTAACACTTCCTAGCTGTGGAATACTGGGCAAGTTACATAACTGCTCTGGCCCTCAGTGTGTTCTTGTGTATAAAATGAAGGGGCTAGATGACCTCTGAGGGGCCTTCTCACTCTGGATCTGGGATGCTCTGAGCCCCTCACAATTTCCCCAGAAACCAGCACCCCCTGCCAGCCTGCCATCTGTGGCTCTACAACCATCAGGCTAGTTGTCAGGAGGCTGCCTGTACCTTTCCTGCCTCTGTAGATAAGATGATGGACCCAGCATGCTCTGCAAAGAGAACATGAATTCTGCTGACAGGGTAATAATGAGGCTCCTAAATCAGAGCTTGGATTTTTTACTTTACATATATTACTCAAATTACATGTCAGGGATTCATATACATTATAAGCCAGATGCACGGGTAACGTATTTCTTTCTGGTGCTCCCAGAGCTCCAGAGCTGGCTTCCTGGCTGTATTTACTAATACTTTTTCCTTCCAAGGAGTTTCCTGGAGCTGGATTTACTGACCTTTTTTTTCCTTCCAAAGAGCCATATTCCTGGTGGCCAGAGTCAGGGAGAGTCACAAAGCCCTGGGAGTTTGCACACGGAGCCAGGGAATTATAACAACAACATGACCAGATAGTCATATTCTATTCTGTGATCACAAATCTCTTTCTAGTCCGTTACTTTACATAATCACTACAGTAGCCCTGTAAGGCAAATAGACAGGGTATTATTCTCTCTATTCTACCGATGAGAAAACAGAAGACCAGAAAGTTTGCCCAAAGTTACATACCTAATAAGTGGCAGGCCCAGTATTCCAACTCCTAAGTCAGTTCTCTCTCTACCACAGTTGATGGAAAAATGTCCTTCCAGTTCTCATAATCTAGGAGTCTGTGTCCCTACAGACTCTCTCTGTGATTTAAAAGCTTTCATGGTTCCACTCCCTAGCAACACTCTATTGGGACTTTCAGCAGCTCATCCTGGATCCCCATTCCTTTGCAGGGAGCCACTGTCCAGTTTCCCATCTCCTGGCCATCGCTTCTTATAAGACAAACATTAGCAGAGACTAAGAGCACACCTACAATTCAATTCCAAGGAGGCGTGGTACAAGGGAAAAAGCAATTCATCTGGAGTCTGAGAGCCTGGGTTCAAATCCTGCCTCTAGGATTGTGGGTAAATCAATTAACCCTCCTGGGACTTTTTCCTCATGTGAAAAACAAGTGGGTTGGACTAGATGGGCTTTTGAAGTCCCTTCAGCTCCAGATCTATGATCCTTTAGCCTGGTTTCAACCAGGTTGGGAATATTCTAGCAAAGTTCTGGCCTTACGTTCCCAATTCATATCAAATAAATGTTTGTAAAGGGCTTAGCACAGTGCCTGGCACTTAATAGGCACATAATACGTACTTATTCCTTTCCCTCCCACATGTGCACTAGCAGGGCAGATCCACAGAGTTTGCCTCAGGGTTCTAGGGGTAACCCCAAGACATTGGGGTGTTCTAGCCCTATTACCTCAAGCTCCCATTCCAGCATATTCCCCCAATAGCAATAGCCAGTAATTGCTGCCACACTTTCAGTCAATCAGCTAATATCGATTAGCTTTTATAAAGGACTATTAACTAAGAAGGTATGATAAGAAACAACAAACACCCCAATTAGGAGAAAATTCTTCCCTCTACCACTTCAGTTCCTGAAGAGGGGGATGAAACTTGAAGTGGTTGCTACAAAGCATTCCAATGCCCTCCCCCGCCAACCAATGCCAGGTTTATTTCCAGCCCTTAGAAAGGCTCTTAGAGAAGTCACTCGTTGGCTTCAAGACATGGCATCTTGGCTTCCAGGCTGGTCCACCTCTGGGCCGGGTCAATCAAGTCACTCTTGGTACACTAGCCTTGGCTGCCAGTAAACTCTGGTATGGACTCCCATTCCCGGACCTCTGCTCTCTGACCTTTCCAGATCTTAACTAGGCCCTATAATCAAAGGAAAGGAGACAAAAACAGGAGGTTCCCCATCCCACATACATGCTCACTTAAGAGTTCATGTACTCACTGACTGGTCTGATGAGGGGAAGGGGAAGGACAGAACCCCACTGGCCCTCAGAGCTCAAAGAGTTATTTTTATGCCTTGTAGTCTGCAGGAAGGAAAAAGAAAACATTTCCCCATCAGACCTTTTGTTTATACTTTCAGATACAGTTCAGTAGTCAAGCCAAAGGCCCTTGCTATATCCTCAGTAAATGGACAGGTTACTGTCAGAGAATGTCTGTATATACTCTGAAGTAGAGTGGGACCTTTCCATTACATGTCATTATGAAATTCCAGAAGGAGGCTAACCAACCATTTATATGGATGCCCCTGAGACTGGTCCCTCCTGGGCCAGTCCCCCACCTAAATCTACATGCAGTGTTTAATAATGAGTAATGTTCCCTCTGGTTGTTTCAAATTGTGAACAAATGTAGAGTCAGAGGACCTGAGCATGAATCCTAGCTTAGCTACCAACTGTTTGTATGACTTTGAGCAAGTCACTTAATCACTCTATATCTCGGGTGTCCCTTCTGTAAAATGAAGGAATTGGAGTGTATTATCTCTAAGGTCCTTCCAGCTCTTAATCCTATAATTCCAGGATCATATTGTATGGACAACATTTATGTATTCATCATTAAACAAGCTTTTTTTTTTTTTTTCTGAGGCAATTGGGGTTAAGTGACTTGCCCAGGGTCACACAGCTAGTAAATATCAAGTGTCTGAGGCCAGATGTGAACTCAGGTCCTCCTGACTCCAAGGCCAGAACTCTATCCACTGCGCCACCTAGCTGCCCATCAGCAAGCATTCTTAAGTGCCTTTGATAGGCTAGGTGCTGTAGGTTCTAGGAATATGAAAAGACATTGCCAGGAATATGCTGGAGCCAATTTTTATCAGTTCTCCAGAGTCAACTGTTCAATTTTCAGTGTGAGTATCTGCACCTCAGAAATCAGCAAATACTACCAACTAGGGCTTGATTTATTCTAGACTTAAGAAGGTGATGGAGAAGATGTTAGTGGAGCAGATTAAATTTAAAAGTATGTTGTGGATAGAATTTTTTTAATTTTTGGACTGCCCACTGTTAAACATTTATCAGTACGTCACTGGTCTTTGCCCTCAAGAAATTTACATGGGTGGAGGGAAAAGGAGGAAAGACAACAGGCCCACGGATAGGGAAATGCAAATCATATACAGACAGTTGTCTCTTTACATAAATGGACCATTCTGCAGACCTCTTTGTAAAGCTTTCATGGGGAAGGGAGGGAGAGAGGGAAGGAGGCAGGAAGGGGGCCTTGCACCCCTGGAGGGAGGGGGCCAGCACACAATTCAATGATATGTGGGGGCCAGGGACAGAGAAGAGAAAGCAAGAGGAGGAATTCAATACCCAGAGCAGTGGTGGTCTCTGCCTGTCAGTTCTTTCACTTGAAGGGAACTTTTTTGAGGGGGTGGGGAGAGGCTGTGGAACACTGAGCCTTATAAGGAGCAGGAGTAGAGAGAGAGCTCAGTACTGTACAGTGAAGTTAACGTAAGGGTTTTTTGGGAATGCAGATTTCTTTCGGAATTCTTTCCGTAAAGTTGAATTTGTATAATGGGATTGTAAAGCTAGAACTGATTGTATGAATTAAAAGAAAGTAATGAGGAGGGGAGGACCATCAACTGGGAAGATCAGGATAGTGCTCTTATAGGAGATGGTACTGGAAATGAGATTTGAAGGAAGTTAGAGGCACAGGTAACAAGAAGGTGCAATCTAGGCATGAGGACAGCTGGGGAAAAGGCATGGAGATGGAAGATGGCTGGAACATAGGATGGCCAATGTGCAACAAATGGTAATGGTCATGTGGCACAGGAGCAGTTTAATATTGTAATCAAATAAAGTCTACGACAAAGTTAATTTATGAATTGTTATCATGCTACATGTTACTAGGCAAATTTGGAAAACTAAATATCTATAATTACTATCATTTTGACATAGTAAAGCCACTTGTTGGGAGGTTGTATCAGCTTGAAAGCAGAAGGCTTATATCTCAGCTGGGGTGTGCTGGAGCTAGCTCTAACTGATTTGAAGAGCCGTTGTTAAATATTCAGTGTGAGGGAGCCAAGATGGCGGAGTAAATGGTAAATCTCTGTCACTCTCCCATATTCACCCACAAACAACCATGGAATAGCACGCCAAAACAAATCCTAGAACAACAGAACTAGCAAAAAGACAGGGTGAAGCAGTCTTTTAGCCCAAGAAACTTGTAAGATCAGCAAGAAGGGTCTGTCTCACTCAGGTAGAAGAGGAATTCAGTCCAGGGCAGGAAGTGTCCCAGCAAGCCAGCAGCAAGCTCCACCTCAGCAAACCTGAGCTCCAGTGTGGTGGAGCAGGCAAACACCAACATCAGGACCACCTCAGCATAGCCTCAGCATAGCCAGTGGAATGGGCAGACTCTAGCTCTGAGAACTGCTATGTACTTCAGCATAGCCTTAGGCAAACAGGCAACCTCCAAGGGCCAGACCTCCATGTGCTTCAGTGTAGCCTCCTGGAAAACACAGAAACACTCCAATGGCCTTGGCACATGCCACACACGAGCCAGGATCCCAGCTCAGCACCAGGACCCATACAGCCTCCAGCAGTGCCAGCCAGCCCAGCACCAGATATGCAACATCAGTGCAGCACCAGGTAAACAGCCAGGGCCTGCAGCCCCTGGCATGAGAAGCCTGAGATAGTGCCCCTTCCACCCTGGGAGCAGAGCTCAAATTTGAAAGAATGGGGAAAAGCCAAAAAAGATGAGCAAAAAGCAACAACAACAAAAAGAATCTGACCATAGAAAGTTATTATGGTGGCCGAGAAGATCGAGACACAAACTTAGAAGAGAACAACATTGTCAAAACGCCTATGGGCCTATGATCACAAGCCCAGAAAGAATTCATGGAAGAGCTCAAAAAGGAGCTTAAAAATCATATAAGAGGGTTCTATAGAAGAAAAATTGGAAAAAGAAATGAGAGTGATACAAGAGATTTATGAAAAAAAGAGTCAACAGCTTGGAAAAAGGAAACTGCTTCAAAAGTAGCATTGGCCAAATGGAAAAGGAGATACAAAAGTCCACTGAAGAAAACAACTCCTTAAAAAGTACAACTGGGGAGCAGCGGGGTGACACAGTAGATAGAGCACCAGCCCTGGAGTCAGGAGGACCCGAGTTCAAATCCAATCTCAGACATGTAACGCTTACTAGCTGTGTGACTCTAGGCAAGTGATTTAACCCAATTGCCTTCCCCCACAAAAAAAAGCACAATTGGCTAAATGGAAAAGGAGGTACAAAAGCTAACTGAGGCAAACAATTCCTTAAAAGTTAGAATTGGGCAAGTGGAAACTAATGAGTCTATGAGATATCAACAATCAATCAAACAAATTCGAAAGAATGAAAAAATAGAAGAAAATGTAAAATACCTCATTGGAAAAACAACTGATCTGGAAAATAGATCCAAGAGAGACAATATCAGAATCACTGGACTATCTGAAAGCCATAATCAAAAGGAGGACCTGGACAGCATCTTTCAAGAAATTATCAAGAAAAACTGCCCTGATATTCTGGAACCAGAGGGCAAAATAGGCATTGAAAGAATTCACTGATCACCTCAGGAAAGAGATCCCAAAATAAAAACTCTAAGGAACATTACAGGCAAATTAAAGAACTATCAGGTCAAGGAAAAAATACTGCAAGTGGCCAAAAAGAAACAATTCAAATATTGAGAAAGGGGCAGCTAGGTGGCGCAGTGGATAGAGCCCCAACCCTGGAGTCAGAAGGACCTGAGTTCAAATCCAGCCTCAGACACATAACACTCACTAGCTGTGTGGCCCTGGGCAAGTCACTTAACCCCATTGCCTAGCCCCGCCCCCCCCAAAATATTGGGAATATCAGAATTACATAGCTGCAACATTAAAAGATTAGAGATCATGGAACATGATATTCCAGAAAGCAAAGAGCTAGGACTGCAACCAAGAATTACTTATCCAGTGAAATTAAGCATAATACTTCAAGAACGAAAATGGTCATTCAATGAAATAGGAGGATTTCAAGCTTTCATAGGGAGAACACCAGAATTGAACAAACATTTTTATTTCCAGTATCAAGACCCAAGAGAAGCCTAAAAAGGATGAACTCTCTCATAAAACAGAGGCAGATAGCAGAGTGGGTCAAAAACCAGAATCCTATAATATGTTGTTTACAAGAAATACACTTGAAGCAGAGAGACACACAGAGTAAAGGTAAGGGGCTGGAGCAGAATCTATTATGCTCCAAATGAAGTAAAAAAAAAAAAAGCAGGGGTAGTAATCCTGATCTCAGACAAAGCAAAAGCAAAAGTAGACAAGTAGACCTAATTAAAAGATATAAGGAAAAAAACTACATCTTGCTAAAAGTTACCATAGACAATGAAGTAATATTAATACTAAACATATATGCACCAAGTGGTATAGCATCCAAATTCTTAAAGAAGTGAAGTGAGTTACAGGTTCATGACCAAACAAGAGATACAGAGCATTACAAAATGTAAAGTAGATCATTTTTATTATATTCAGTTAAAAGACTTTTGTACAAACAAAATCAATGCTAGACTAGAAGGAAAACAGAAAGCTGGGAGATGATCTTTACAGCAAATGTCTCTGATAAAGGCCTCATTTCTCAAATATATAGAGAACTGAGTCAAATTTATAACAATATAAGCCATTCTCCAATTGATAAATGGTCAAAGGGTATGAACAGTCAGTTTTCGATGAAGAAATTAAAGCTTTCTATAGGCATATAAAGAAGTGCCCTAAATCACTTTTGATTAGAGAAATGCAAACTAAAACAACTCTGAGCTACAACCTCACACCTATCAGATTGGCTAATATGACAAAAAAGGAAAATAATAAATGTTGGAGAGGGTATGAGAAAATTGAGATACTAATGCACTGTTGGTGGAGTTGTGAACTGATCCAACCATTCTGGAAAGCAATTTGGAACTATGCACAAAGGGCAAACAAACCATGCATGCCCTTTGATCCAACAATACCACTACTAGGTCTGTATCCCAAAGAGATCATAAAAAAGGGAAAAGGACCTACATGTGCAAAAAAAATTTATAGCAGCCCTTTTCATGGTGGCAAAATATTGGAAATTGAGGGGATGCCCACCAATTGGGGAATGGTTGAACAAGCTGTGGCATATGAATGTAATGGAATACTGTTGTGCGATAAGAAATGATGTAAGAAATGATGACCAGGCAGATTCCAGAAAAACCTGGAAAGACTTGTACAAACTGATGCAAAGTGAAATGACCAAAACCAGAAAAACATTGTACACAATATCAGCAACATTGTGTAATGATCAACTATGAATGACTCAGGTCTCTGAAGGACTCTGAATGCAGATGGAAGCATACTTTTTTCATGTACTTTATTCATTTTTTGTGTTTTTTTCCTTTTGAATGATTTCTTCTTTCACAACTGTGACTAATATGGAAATGTTTTACATGATAGCACATGTATAACCTATATAAAATTGCCTACCATTTTAGGAAGAGGGGAGGGGAGGAAGGGAGAAAAATTTGGAATTCAAAATCTTGTAAAAATGAATGCTAAAAATTGTCTTGACGTGGCATTGGGGGAGAGAATAAAATACTAAGATTCAGTGTGAGCATTTACACCTCAGAAGTCAGCAATGGCTATAAATCAGGACATAATTTATTGTTTTGTTGACTGCCTATTTAAGACAATGTTAATGTTAATAAAATTTAAAAATGTATATACCTCTCTCCCCTTCCCTCCCCCCACCCAGAGCCTGGTTGTTAAACATTTACCAGGATACCCTTATTGCTCTGAAAACATTGCTTGAGCTCAGCAGATGTGCAGTAGAAGACTCAGAATGAAGTCATCACCAGAATAGAGGCCTGGTGATTATAGACTAACAAAAATGATGATGATAACTGGCTGTAATATAGTACTAATAATATAATATAATGCTTTAAATAATATAGTGCTTTAAAGTTTGCAAAGTACTTTTCATCCATCATTGAATTTGAGCCTCACAACAACTCTGGTTCTAAGGCTTTGATAACACTAACCTGCACATTCATTCTACTTTTACTTCTACTTTTTAAATCCAGTTGTATCACTCCTTTGGTCTTTCTCCCTTCCCCCTGACTTTTAGTAGCAGATTGGGTCCTTCTGCCCCTAAACTCAAAGCATTTCACAGGTCTTCTCTTCTAAAACTATAGCTCATGAGCCCCCACCAGTACATTACTTTTACTATAGTTAGGCTGATGACATAATTAACTAGAGGCAATAGCATTTACTGAAATGGCAGAGTAAGAACAATAGTAATACAACCTCTCCCCCATAAACACCCTCCCACAAATATCCATAGAGTGACTGAGAAAAGTGGATGCTCAGAAGGTTCACAAGTAGAGAGGTATATCTGCAGGGATCACATATCTCTAGGGCACATGTGTTCAAAGTCACAGGGAAGGGCAACTCATGCCTCTGATGCTTCAAGTTTCTAAGACTCTTGATGTCCTAGCATTGCTCCATCTCCTCTGTATGCTGCTTCACTGCTTGGCTGTAATTGCTACTGCTGCCAACTTTGGGTCTAACTCATATCCCAGGGTTGGTTACTGCTATACACTTTCAGAAAGAATTGGAGCTCATACTCTAGGACCAATGAGAATCTTGACTCTGAAGTCTCTCATCTTCCAAGTGGAATTCTAGCGCCATTTACTAGACTCTTAACTGCTCTTACTAAATCTATGATTTTTTGAGTCTGTGACCCAACTCTGTAGCTGACTATATTTTGTAGCTTCTGTTGCAAGAAATAATTGCTAGTGGAGGGCTGGGGGAAGAGAGAATCCCCTCTTCCCTCCCTGCTATGCTTGGTAAGAAGTTCAAGGGGAAAGGTGAAGGCCAACCTTAGTAGTTGAGTTTTTCTTCCATAGTTGGCTCTCTTCTTGACTGCCAGAGCCGACCTCCAGAATGGGTCAAGAAACATGGCTGATCTTTTCAGCCAGTCACTAGAAATTCCCCATGTGGTAATGGTCACCTCTATCCAATGGTCAATGCCCTATATTCCCATCATGTTTGAGGAATGTGTCCATACCTTGTTGAAAGTGTATAAAAATTCCCTAATACCTCCCTTACGTCACCCTAAGGCAAAAATAGTACACTTTTGCCATGCTCAGTGGCCAGAGGCTTACATATTGTTGGAAGGAATAGAATGATAAACTTAATTTAAAAGATTTATTAAATGCTTTTAACATATGTAAAACCCTTATTGGTCACTGAAGGAGACACAAAGCTTAGCTAAGACACAGTACCTGGCCTCATGGAGCTCACAATGGGAGATGGAGAGATTATAACACAAATCTAAATAGCTATAAGATATGTATCTGCAAGTAAGGTGCACTCATCTGATCAAGAAGCATTAGTAGCTCCCTGCGGTTTCTAAGATAAAATTTGAACTACTCTGTATGGAATTTAAAGTTCTTCATAATCTGGTACTGTCCTGTCTTTCTAGTACAGACAGGTAGCACTGTAGTGCTGAGTGCCAGGCCTGGAGTCAGGAAGACTCATCTTCTTGAGTTCAAATCTGGCCTCAGGCACTTACTAGCTGTGTGATCCTGGGTAAGTCACTTAACCATGTCTGCCTCAGTTTCCTCATCTCTAAAGTGAGCTGGAGAAGGAAATGGCAAACCACTACAGTATCTCTGCCAAGAAAAATCCCACAAGGAGTCCCAAAGAGTTGGACAGGACTGAAAAAAGACAACTCAGCAACATCTTTCTGGACTTATTTCACATAATTCCCCATCATGCACTCTGTGTTCTAGCCCTGCTGGCCTAATTGTTTCCCCCTCTACACGATCATCTCCCACCTCTGTACCTTTGGACAGGCTGTCCCTCCCAGGGAAAATAACCTGTGTTTTTTTCCTTCACATTCCTGTTCCTTGGAATCACCACTGCCTTTCGAGACTCAGTTCAAATGCCAGCCTCCTACTGAAGCCTTTTCTGACCTTTCTAGTTGTTAGCAATTCCATCCCTCTTCAAAATATTTCGTATTTACTTGGTAGAATGAAAGTTTCTTGAGGACAGGGACGATATCATTTGTAGATTTTCATCACCAGTGCCTAGCACAGTGTTTGGCACATAGCCAGCAATTAACAAATGCAAGTTGATTGATCATATCTATCTGGAGTTATGTATACATTATTTTCCCCAGTAGAATATAAACTCCTTGAAGTCCAAGACTATTTTTCTTTTTGTCTTTGTACCCCTAGCTCCTAGCACAGTCTGACACATAGTAGGTACTCAACAAATCCTCATTGAATTGAATTAAAAATATGTTATGTGAGCTTCTGGGGCTAAAGGTCATTATTGACTAGAGGAAGAGGGAGATCTGGAAAGACTTCATGGAGAAGGTGGAGTATGAGATGGATCTTGAAGACTCAGTTAAGATGTCATCAGGCAGAGCCAGAGGAGAGGACTTTCCATACAGACAGGATGTCATGAGCAACTGCATGGGTGAGGGAGGACAGGAATGGATGGAAATATAATAGGAAATAACAAGTGACTCTGTTTGGTTGAAGCGCAGGCTGTGTGTAGGAGAATAGCCTGAAATATTACTAGAAACATAGGTTGGGGCCAGATTGTGGAAGATGACAACAGAGAGCCATTGAAGAGCTTTGAGCAGAGGTCTGATAGGAGCAATATCTGCCTCGTAAGCTAGGCTTGTTTTTCCTTAGAAGGATTGAAACTGTTCTCAATACCTAATTGGCTCAGGAGACTAAGGCTCAGGCTGTTGATGTAAGTTCCTGGTGACCTAAGTTCAAAGGCCAGCCAATGAAGAAGCAAATGCTGCTCCTCTTCAGGCTTGATCAATGTTCCAGCATGACCAGTACAGTGGCGGAAAGTTTTACCCAAATGAATCAATGCTCTAATCCCAAATTCCCCATATTCCCCTTGCTTGAGTACTGCTTCCACACTCTGGCTAAGCAAACCTCCTTTTGTCGACCTTTACGTGGCTTGAGAGTAATTAATTTCATTCCAATTCTAAACCTGTAGTGTCAGACTGGTCTGAATCACACTTAGACAACAATAAGAGGAATGACATCACAGACCTGTGTCCAACTGAGATTTGTCCAGTAGCATGTGAATAATAATAATGATAATGATGATTATAATAATAATAATGATAGCAAACATTTATACAGTGCCTACTATGTGCCAGGCACTGTGCTAACTGATTTATAATTATCTCATTTGATCCTCAAAACAACCCTGGGAGGTAGGTGCTATTATTATCCCCATTTTACAGATGAGGAAACTGAAACAAATGGAGGTTAAGTGATTTGCCCAAGGTCATGCAGCAAGTAACTGTGTGTTGTTTTTTATCCTTCATTTTTTGAAGGGTACCAATGACATCATGATGTTGGGATAAATAGCAGATGATGAGTGATGTCTTGACTTTCAAGTGAATTGGATTTAGGTAAGGCAGAGTTCCACAAAGTTGTCAGCCTCATTGTCTCTTCTAGTCATCAAAGTCCTGTGGCAGGACAAAAGTCAGGATGACTGACGATGGCCTTAGATGCAGTGAATGACTTTCAATGTCTGATCAAGCTCTGAGCACTCCACAGCACTCCACAATTGTTTTCATCCGACCATTTCACCAGGGGAAGTCTTTCCATGCTTGGGGAAGACATCCACTTAACTCACAGATTTGAGGCCTGTCCATTACCCTCCATCTGGTTTAGCCTATCTGCTGAGATGGTTTTGCTCTGAATACTACAACTTCTTGGAGTCACAGATGAATCTGGATTTGAATTCAGGTCTTCCTGACTTTAGGCCCATGGCTCTATCCACTGCAAGACCTAACTGAATGGTGGCTTAGAGAACAAAAAATGGAAGCCAAAGTATGGGGCTTTTACGATATAGTTCAGAAGTGTGGTAATGAGGCCCTGAACTAGGATGGTGGCCCTGAGAATAGAGAAGAGATAAGAAATTCTGTGAAAGTGAGAATGACAGGCCTTCAAGCATGCTTAGATATGGAGGGTGGGGAATAAAGGAGAGAAAAGGAGAAGTCAAAGATGGTCCTGACGGTTTTTATTGATTGTGGTGCCATCAAATGGGAGGTTTCACAAGGCTGGGGGAAAAGATAAACTAGGTTTTAAACATGTTGGGTTTGGGGTGCCTGGGCATATAGGTGGGAATGTCAAGCTACTGGAAATTTGGGTCCAGAGCTCATCAGGGCTAGTTATATAGAGGTGGGAGTGATCTGTAGAGAATCAATGATTGTGGCCATGGAAGAGGAAGCCAAGGAAGAAAAAAGACAGATGAGGGCAGAGCTTGAGAGAATATTAACATCAAAGTGACCAAAAGAGAATGAGAAGCCAGAGAAGGAATGGGTAGAGAAGTAGGAGGAGAACCAAGGGAGTGTGACATTGCTGAAGTCAATGGAAAAGAGAGAATCCAGTAGGATGGAGGTGTATAGTAGCATTAGATTCTACATAGCACTTAACTTTTGTTTGCTTCAGTTTCCTCAACTGTAAATTAGGAATAATGACAGGCCTACCTCCCAGGGTTGTTGTGAGGATCAAATGAGATAAAATTGGTAAAGCACTTAGTGGGTGCTATAGAAATGCTTATTCCCTTCCCTTCTCAATCAATCAACAAGATTTTATTAAACTCCTACTATGTTCAAGGCATTGTGCTAGGGCTGAGTATACGAAATCAAAAGTGAAACAGTCTCTGCCCTCTGGAAGGGGCACCCTTCTACCAGGGGTGGGAAACCTATGGCCTCGAGGCCACATGTGGCCTTCTTGGTCCTCTAGTTTGGCCCTTTGACTGAATCCAAGCTTCATAGAACAAATCCCCTTAATAAAAGGATTTGTTCTGTAGAACTTGGACTCAGTCAAAAGGCCGCACCCAAGGACCTAGAAGGCCACAGGTTCCCCACCCGTGTAACTAATCCAAAGGTTCTTAACCTCCTTTGTGCCATGGAACCCTTTGGAAGTCTGGTGAAGTCTATGAACCCCTTCTCAGAATACTATTTTTAAATGCATACAATATAATGAATAGGATTACAAAAGGAAACCAATTATGTCGAAAGACAGTTATCAAAATTATTTTTAAAAACAAATTCACAGGGGCAGCTAGGTGGTGCAGTGGATAGAGCACTGGCCCTGGAGTCAGGAGGACCTGAATTCAACTCCAGCCTCAGATACATGATACTCACTAGCTGTGTGACCCTGGTCAAGTCACTTAACCCCAACTGCCTCACCAAACACACACACACACACACACACACACACACACACACACACACACACA
>NW_020954563.1:10897665-10952993 GCF_900497805.2 Vombatus ursinus
CACACACACACACACACACACACACACACACACACACACACACACACGCACACCAAAAAACAAAAACAAATTCATAGATGCCATGTTAATAACCCCTGCCCAGGGGAATATGAGAATTGGGGGGGGGACCTTTGAACTTAGTAGTTGATGACCTTTGAGCTGAAGCGCTTTCAGTAGAGGAGTGGGTTCAGTAGAGTCAGCATCAGAAGAGTGTAGCCCAATTACAAGGAGTAAAGGTGAGAGTGGGTAGTTAAGAAGTGGAGGCCTTAGGAGTAGAGTGTTTTTCAAGAAGTTTAGTAATGAAAAAAAGAAGAGAGAGATGGGATCATAGCTCAAGGTGAGAAGAAGGGCTGAAGTGAAGGGTTTTGTTTGTTTTTAGAAGTGGGGAAACTTGAATACAATTTGGGCTGATGAGAATGAGACAGTAAATATAGAGGGAAAATAGAAACTTCCTTCAAGAGGGGACACATGAAGGAATTAGATCCAGGAAGTGGGTAGAGCCTAGAGAACAAAAGTGAACTGGCTTAGTCTTCTGAGCCTAGAGGAAACTTGGCATAGGTAATTCTTGGCATTTTCCCCTTTCTGTTCATTGGAGGAGGAAAGGATGGATGAAGACACTGAAAACTTTTAAGGGGTTGAGTAGGGAAGTTCATGTCTGATGGCCTTTCCAGTGAAATAAGAGGTGAGCTGTTGCTTTTACTGAGTGTGTGTGTTTGGGGGCTGGTGGGAGGTGGGGAGAAGAGTGTTGAGTAGTCACCTTACCAAAGGATGGGGAAGGTCCAGGCAACTTGAGTCCATCCCGGCTCCCTAGATACTGGGTATACAGAAACAAAACTTTGACAATATCTGCAGTCAAAGTGTTGGTGGAGGAGGGCAGAGGAGGGAGAAAGAGAGAGAGAGAGACAACATGAACATATATATGTATATTGTGTAACATATGTTATATCTTGTATCATATATTGTTATAACAATAATGTATTATATCATATATGTCTACAAGTATACATATTATATATAATCCATGTACGTACATGTATACAATAGAGACACAATAAAATTTAGGGAAGGAGGCACTAGCAACTAGGGGAATCAAGAAAAGCTTGTGCTGAACCTTGAAAGATAACATGTTGGATGTGGAACCAGAGGACCTGGGTTCAGATCCTGATTCTGCTTCTTACTTAGCTGTGTTGCTTTGGGCAAGTCATTTAACCTCTTCAAGCTTCAGGCTTCCCAGCTGTAAAATGAGAGAGTTGGATTCAGTGGCCTTTAAGGTCTCTTCCAGCTTTAAATGTATAACCCTATTTTAAAATTAAAGCTATGACCCTATGACCTGAGTTGAAATTCTGGTTCGATCTCTTACTATTTGTATGACCTTGGGCAAGTCACAACCTCTCTGGACTTCAGTTTATGGTTCCATTATTCTATTTTCTGTGATCAGTGGAAACCATCAAAGCAGTTTGAAGTGAAGTGCAGGTGTTATTTGGCATCCTCCAATAACCAAAAGGGTGAAATGCAGGGCTTATCTATACTAGGTTTACTTCATAAGGGGTTTACCTATGGGAATGTTTACATGATTGCACATGTATAATCTATATTGGATTGCTTACTGTCCTGGGGACGGGGAAAAGAGAGGGATAGAATTTAGAACTGAAAACTTTTTTTAAAATGTTAAAAAATTGTTTTAACATGTAATTGGGGGAAAATAAAATATTATATTGAAAAAAAAGAAATGGGGTTTGCCTAAGTTCATAGATTGCCAAGGATGGAAGGGAACTTAGAAACCACTTAGACCAGTCACATCATTTTACCAATGAGAGGGGAAGGAAGGGATTTATCCAAAGCCACATAGTCATAAGTAGTAGTAAAGCCACTGTTTCAACCCAGCTTTCCTGAATCCAGATCAGGGCTCTTTCCACCCAGATAACAGCGTGTCTCAGGAGGCACCAATCACTTGGTCTGGCCCAGGGCTCAGGCATCACTATTACAGCCCCCTGAAATGTTGAGGATTTAATCTCCCTGTTCAGCACCATGACCCTCCCACCACATGCTGATACTTTGAGTGCAGGAACACCACTGGAATTACCCAGTTGTCCTACTGTTATGTCTCCCAGGAAAGTGAGTTGTGGGGGATGCCTACACACAGATTACCCATCTTAAGCAATAACTGATAGAAGTAACAAGTCGCAGATCCCCAACCCTGGGCTTTGAAACCCATCATGAGGTAGCACACACACATACCATACACATACATACACAGCCACACATGCACATATACATACATAAAGACCTATAGGCACATCTGCCTAGACATGACTAGATATTTACTTTAGAGTCCTTGTTCCCAAAGGACTGGGAGTATCCAGGCCATTTTAATCCATCCCAGAATCACCTAATCCAGTGATTCAAGTTTGCTATGATTCTGCAGTACTGACAAAGGCCTGGGAAGTACTTGTGTCCATGTTTCCTTTTTTTTCTTTTTTTTAAATGTAATTTATTTTTAGTTTTCAACATTCACTTCCACAAGATGTTGAGTTCCAAATTTTCTCCCCATCTCTCCTCTACCCCCACCCCCAAGATGGCATGCTTTCAGAATACCCCTTCCCCTGATCTTCCCTCCCTTCTATCACCCCTCCCTCTTCTCTTATCCCTTTCCCCTTCTATTTTCCTGTAGGCCAGGATAAATTTCTATACCCCATTGCCTGTATATCTTATTTCCTAGTTGCATGTAAAAACAATTTTTAACATTTATTTTTAAAACTTTGGCTTCCAAATTCTCTCTCTTCCTCCCTGCCCACCCACCCTCATTGAGAAGGCAAGCAACTCGATACAAGTTATACATGTGTAGTCATGCAAAACACTTCCATAGTGGCTGTGTTGTGAGAAACTATATTTCCCTTCATCCTATCCCACCCCCATTTATTCTATTCTCTCCTTTGTCGCTCTCCCCCCTCAAAAGTGTTTGCTTCTGATTACCCCCTCCCCCAATCTGTCCTCTCTTCTATCATCCTCCCCTCTCTTATCCTCTTCCCCCCTATTTTCCTGTAGGGTAAGATAGATTTCCATACTCAGTTGAGTGTGTATGTTACTCCCTTCTTAAACCCAATCCAATGAGAATAAAATTCATTCATTCCCTCTCGCCTCCCTCTTCTTCTCCTCCATGCTAAAAGCTTTTTCTTCCCTCTTTTATGTGAGGTAATTTACCCCATTCTACCTCTCCCTTTTTCCTCCTCCCAGAACAATCCTCTATCACCCCTTAATTTTATTTTTTAGGTATCATTCCTTTATATTCAACTCACCCTTCATATTCAACTTCATATTCAATTTGTCCTCTGTCTATATATATTCCCTCCAAATATCCTAATACTGAGAAAGGTCTCATGAGTTACAAATATCATCTTTCCATGTAGGAATGTAAACAGTTCAACTTTAATAAGTCCCTTATGATTTCTCTTTCCTGTTTACCTTTTCATGCTTCTCTTGAGGCTTATATTTGAAAGTCAGATTTTCTATTCAGTTCTGGTCTTGTCATCAAGAATGCTTGAAAGTTCTCTCTTTCACTGAATGTCCATTTTTTCCCCTGAAGAATTATACTCAGTTTTGCTGGATAGGTGATTCTTGGTTTTAATCCGATCTCCTTTGACCTCCAGAATATCATATTTCAAGCTCTCTGATCCCTTAATGTAGAAACTGCTAAATCTTGTGTTATCCTGACTGTGTTTCCACAATACTTGAATTGCTTCTTCCTGGCTGCTTGCAGTATTTTCTTCTTGACCTGGGAACTCTGGAATTTGGCTATAATATTCCTAGGAGTTTTCCTTTGGGAATCTCTTTCAGGAGGTGATTGGTGGATTCTTTCAATTTCTATTTTACCCTCTGGTTCAAGAATATCAGGGCAGTTTTCTTTGATAATTTCTTGAAAGATGATGTCTAGGCTCTTTTTTTGATCATAGCTTTCAGGTAATCTAATAATTTTTAAATTATTTCTCCTGGATCTATTTTCCAGGTCAGTTGTTTTTCCAATGAGATATTTCACATTGTCTTCTACTTTTTCATTCTTTCGGTTTTATTTTATAGTTTCTTGATTTCTCATGAAGTCGTTAGTTTCCATTTGCTCCATTCTAATTTTTAAGGAATTATTTTCTTCAGTGAGCTTTTGGACGGAGCTCCTCTCTCACCGTGGTCCAACAGACCTTTCCTACTGACCTTCTAAGTTGTCTTTGGCATTTGTGGGTTGAAAAGTCTGGAAACTGCCACAGCTCCCCTTGATTCAGTCCCTTGAGGCCTCCAGTCCATCCTGGGTATGCTGCCCAAATTATCTTCTTGAAGCATAGTTCTGTCCTTATTCCTCTCCAGCTCAAGAATCTTCAATGGCTTCCTACTGCCTAGTGAGTCAATTCCAGGCTTCTGATATAATAATTCAAAGCAATCCACAAACAGGCCCTGACTTACCTATTCATGATCCAAAGTTATCTTGTCTTATTTGCCAGTATCCAGGGTCTAGTTCTGACTGCCACCATCTTCTTGTATGATCTCCAGAAAAACCTACTATTGTTATTATAGGAATAGCTGGTATTTATATAGCCATTTTATCCTCACAACTCTGAGAAATATGTGCTATTATTATCCCCATTTTAAAGATGAGGAAACTGAGGCTGAGGGGGTTGAGCAACTTGCCCAAGGTCACACAGCTAATAGGAGTAGTAGCTAACATTTATGTGGCACTTTAAAGTTTACATATCTTACCTCATTTAAGTTCACAACAACTCAGTGAGGTAGATGCTATTATTATTATCATTTTACAGATGAGAAAACTGAGACTTTGAGAAATTAAGTGACTTACTCAGGGTCACACAGACTGAGGCACAATCTTGTCTGAGGCTGGATTCCAGTTCAGACTTTCCTGACTCCAAATTTAGTAGTCTACTAAACACTGCTCAAACATACTGGCACTCAAGGCTGAATGTGTTTATAGGAGTCCAAAGGGTCCTGAAAGCGATAAGAGCTCCTACTTCTATAATGCTTTAACGTTTACAAAGCACTTCTGGCAACAGCCCTGTGAGACAGGGAATGCACTTTGGTAGATGTGGATAGTGAGGTTCAGATAAGTGGTGTGGCTTGCCCAGGGTCCCACAGCTAGGGAGCATCGGAGCTGGGTCTCAAACCCAGGGCTTCTGACTATATATCCAGTACTCTTGCCATCATACCACCTTTTTCAGGGCAGTAAAACAGTGTCAGTGGGCTACGTGATCTGGAGAAAGCTGCTGGTTTCTCAGGGGCTGACAGCAAAGGGAGAGAGGGGACAACCAAAGGGAGAAAAAGACAAGGGAGATCTTAGATAAGATAGATCTGTGGGTGAGAGTCCTGCACCAAAGGACTGGCTGGATTCAAAGACCTAGAAGAGGATCCTGGCAGAGGGAGAGAATCAGGGAGAAACCTGTACCAAGGTCAGAATCTGAATTTATTCCCTATACTTCTGTTTTTTCTTACTTGTAAATATTTTGTGTCCAAGGGGCAGCTAGGTGGTGCAGTGGATAGAGCACCTGCCTGAAGTCAGGAGGACCTGAGTTCAAATCTGGCCTCAGACTAAACTTAACACTTACTAGCTGTGTCACCCTGGGCAAGTCACTTAACCCCAATTGCCTGAAAAGAAAAAAAAATATTTTATGTCCAAAGAAGACTAATTGTATTAACTCCAACAACAAAAATGTTCAGGAGATGGGCAGTGGGAATGGGGAGAGGTCAAGAACTGGCCTGATGGTATCGCTGGGATCAGAGTCTGGACACATGCGTGAGTCTAGCCCTGGCTCTGTCATTTAGCTGTGTGACTAACCTTAGGCAAATTGTTTCATCTAACTAAACCTCAGTTTTCCCACATGCCAAGCAAGGATAGTAATCCCTGTCCAGAGTGCCATACAAGGTTATTATGGACAACAAATAAAATAATGGATATAAAAACAATTTGAAAGCTATGAAGGCTATTATAGGTTGGCAATATTTGGGTTAGGGGGCCAGGGCCAGTGCCAGGGGTGGTAACAGGGATACAGAGACAAAGAGCCATGTCCCTTCATCTTTAGCTATCTGAACAACCTCCTAGGATGAGGACATGTCATATTCGCTAATCCAAACAACCCTTTTGTTTTCTGATAAGGTAAGAAACAAAAGACTGGAGGTGGGGGGAGGGCCAGGCAGAAAAAATCTGATGGCAGTGTGAGATGGGCATTCCAATCACGTCCTGTGGCTGCACATCTGGACGCCCAGCCTCTCTCCAACAAGCAGCTGCCAAGCCAAGCAGGCCTAGCATTCTGAGCTGTGCAGGGGCCGAGGCAATGAGCTCCCAGCGCTCATTGAGCACTTTCTCACGTACAACATGCAAAAACTGAAGCTCCAGCCCTGGGCCCCGAGCTATGTTTCCTGTACTTAGCATTATCCTGCTTATGAAATTCGCTCTTTTCCATCCCTGGAGAAAGAGAGAAGCAATTTGCCCTGCATTTATCAAACCCTCCCTCTCCCCTCATTCCTCCCCCAGGAGAGGGAGTGAAGTTAAAGGTAGACAAAGTGTGACAGAAAAAAAGATGAAAGGAAAGATAGCCTGGTGTAATGAAAAGGCCAGCCTGGAAAACAGAAAGACCTAGGTTCTGCTTCTGGTTGTATGACAAGTCTCTAAGTCCCCTTAGTGGACCAAGGTAACTGAGGGGCCACGTTCCCTCTCTGAACATCAGTTTCATTCTCTACAATGAGAGGGTTGAACTCAATTATCTTCTAGCCCTCTTCTAGCCAAGGCTGTGCAGGAGTCAGCTTAAATCCTTTCATTAAATTTTCAGTGGGAGCATTTACACCTCAGCACATGCTACAAATCGCAGCTTGATTTATTGTTTTGTTGATTGTCTAGACTTAAGAAAGTGGTGGAGAAAATGTTAATAACGCAGATTAAACTTTAAAATGTATTGTAAATATTTTGGCTTTTTGGAAAGCCAGTTGTTACATTTACCAGCACATCCCTGTTTATATCACTGACATTCTCTGGCTCTAAAAAACTCAAAGCTATGACCCAGGGAACTTCTATTTCTCCTCCCTCCTATTGGAAAGAGGAGCCCTTAGATCCAAGGAGGAAGGGTAGGTAAAGCAGAAAGAGCACAGACTCTAGAGTCTGAGTTCATGGGTTCAAATCCCACCTCTGTAGCTTACTTACTTTGACACCTCACATTCCTGGGCCTTAGTTTCCTCATCTGTAATAATGACAGGGTTTGACTCTGAGGTCTATTCTAGAATATGCAACCTCTTGCTCTGGGTGTTGCTTATTTGTGGATGCGAAGAGCTCACATCTATATGTTAGTTTCTAGTTAGCAAAGCACTTTACCAGTCTCCTCCAGACATCTCTATGAAATAGGTAGTGTAAATACATTTTCCACCATACATTTTACAGATGATGAAACTGAGACTAAGAAAAGTTAAGTGACTGGTCTAAGGTCACATAGCTAGAGAGAATGATAGGAGTCATGATTTGAACACAATCCTCTGAAGCCAGATCTCAGGTTCTGTCCACTATACCCATGACTTCACAAGGATAGAACAGTTTAAAGGGACAAGAAAGGGACCCTAAACAAAGTGGGTTTTCCCCAGTTCCACAGCCCTCAAGGGATAGATGGCCAGGACTCCAAGCTAAGGAGAAGAAACCTCCCCCACCAGTCTCTTTCTTGTCATAAATATTTGAATAGCTCTTCGTTAATTCTGGTTACTCTCTATGTGGATTAATTGCTATTTTATGTTAGACTCAGCTTCTATTAGTTTGGGATTTACATCCTACATGATACCATCAGCCCTGGACTTGAATAAAAGATGTGGCACATAGATAAGTTTATACCATTCTTGAAGGTGAACTGGTAGATGCCACAGGAGGCAAGCCCAGCCTGGGTAGTTGAAATTATTAACTTAAAAATTTTGAAAGGACCCTTCCACAGTACTGAAGGTTGGAATGGGGGCTCTGAAGCCCAACCTAGGGACACTTGGTGATACTAACCCTCTTGACTATCTCTGAATGGTCTTACTTTGGCACTGCCCCCAAATCACCAGCAGTGCTGCCAGTCTTACCTGGTTAAAAGGTGTCTGGTTTCCTGGTGACTGATCACAAAACATCCTTAGGTATATTCTGAGACCTGATGAAGTATGCTAGTGTGAGGCTCTGAGTTTCCTCTGGACCCAGTAGAGATGTGATGGCAAGCATATAGAACCTAGTTGCTATGTCCCCTGAGAAATCCAAATCCTGGTGCCAGAGCTGTATTGGACCAAGGCTTGAAGTACTAACGTCATCTAATAAGAGCTGATTCTCAGTTTGCTTTGCTTGACTATACATACTTGTTACAAAGATTTTGTTTTTCTCTTTTCTAGTTTGGTCTGGGAGAGGGAATTGGGAGAGAAAGGGAAAAGATAAGGTTTCTAAGGAAGAAAAAAAGTTAATTGAAACTTTTTTTAATTCACAGAAGAGAACAGAAGAAATCACAGACAAGCAGGATAGCTGTGAAAGTTATGTGTTGACTTTATTAGATAATTTTTAAAAGGAAGCCATACCTAATAGAGATTCTCAATTTCGTATACAATTGTCTTTTTCTGTTTTACTGTGCTCATTACATTTGGTTTATATGTTCAGAATTTTTTAAAAAATTAACTCTTCTTGATGATTGCTCTATTATGCCTGCTACAAAGTTCACACACATGTGGCACATATCAGTACTATCTGATTGAATTGTATCAACTGAGCTTGCCTAGGGTTCTGGTTGCTGGAGCTAAATGCTGTCCCCAGCTACAACATTTAACACTTAGTAATGGTGAATTCTGACAGGTCAGTTCTCATTTTCCACTCTCAGTTTCTGCATCGAGAAAAATGAGGACAAGGGTACTTACCCCACTAGCTAACAGGACAATTTCGAGATTCAGATGAAACAATGGATGTCTAACTATCTCTTTGTAAACCTTAAATGGAACCATGTTTGTAACTTTTAAGGGTAAGTGACTCGCCCAAGGTCACACAGCAAGTTAGTGACCTAGAAAGCCTAGGTCAGGACTCCAGCCCTCCTGAACCTCCTTCCCCAGTTCTAGGATCCTTCCATTATAAGTTGCTCCTTACTCTGCCTTTCCAGACTGTGTAAAGCTACCTGGTGTTTTTGTAATAATAACATCCCTCCTGGAACCGTGGCAGAGACCCCAGAGAAAAGACTTAGCCTATTTATTTCCCTCTTCCCATCCCACAGTCTGTTCATTTACTTTTCCCTCCCATGTCCCTCACTTCCAGAAGCCTCCCTTTCTCAGGCCCTGCTTCTCCATCAGAAGCCCTGCAGGGCACAGCTGTTTCAGGGGCAGCAATCTCAGGTCTCCAGGTAGGGGGGTGAAAACAAAAGTTTCAAACCATCTTGATATGAAGCAACTCTGCCTTACACCAAGGATTATCTCCTAGCCCATTTATCTCCGGGATGCTGTCAGTCCCTTTTTCCCAGCGCATGCCCGGGGGCCTAAACATTCTAGCTTTAATTTACATCGGGCTGTTAAAATTCTTTAAACCTTTGTAAATGATGAACACTTTGTCAGCCACGCAGAGTTCTGGCAGCAGGAGCTGGGGGGGGGGAAGAAATATTAGCATCTTTCAGCTGGTCATTTTTCCCCTGGTTTTCAGCATAAGCAGCTAGAAACAGTATCCATTATTAATAGGTGCATGTTTTATTAAAGAACTAAAGACCACAAAGATTTGTAACTTTAATAATCCAGATTCTGATTTTAAATTCTATAACATTATTATTTATTGATCGTCCGGGGATATTTCTTTTAGGATATGTAGCTAGAGGGGAAGGGAGTGCTGGGCAATAAGGGAAGAAATATCCTCTCGGACTTAAGAGGACGTTGGCAAAATTCAGTGAACTAATCCAACAGCTAATTAGTTCTTGAAAATGGAAATGGAAAAGAACATAGCCTTTTCATCTACTTGTGTGTGCCAACAAGTATTTTGTTCTTTCTGAGCTACTGATGGATAAGCGCAGTCAGATTCCTGAAGACCCTGTGTGCAGTGGCTGTGACTCTGTCTTCCTAGAGGAAAGAGGCCCCCATGAGGGCCATTTGAAAGGCCCTCCCTGTGCTTGGGGAAGTAATCAAGTGAACCGTTGGACATTAGATATGGTCATGCCAGTCGCCACTCGTTGGCCACTCTGGAATGGTGACATGCTATGTGAGGGTGAGTTTGTATTTTTTATGACTGCTTCTGCTTCATTTCTCTCATTCTCTCTGGGTATGGTGGAAGGGTATGGTGATCTGCCTTTCCAGAACCCCAGGAGGAGGAGGTCCAGCCCTGGCCACTCAGAATCCCAGAGCCAGCAGGCACAGTGGAGACAACTCAATTTGGAAACAAGATCTGGGTTCTAGTTTTGTCTCTTCCATTTGCAGCCTGTGCCACCTCTCTGGGCCTCTGTTTCTTCATCTATAAAGCAAGGGAGTTGGATTTGATGTCATAGACCCTTTTGGCAATCTGGCAAAGCCTGCAGACCCTTTCTCAGAAGAATATTTTGTTGCCTGCATTCTTACTTGGAGGAAATGCTACATTTCAGTTAGAGATGGATGAAAATAAAGATGTAATATTTTTTCCCATCCAGGTTCATGGACCCCTTGAAAGGTTCATGGACCCCTTGAAATCTATCCACGAACCCCAGCTTAAAAACCCCTAGATGAGATGGTCTCTATGGTCCTTTATAGCTCTGACATTCTATGTTCTATAAGTTTAAAGCTGAAAAGGGATTTGAGAGGCCATCTAATGCGGCCCTTAATTTTCCAGAACACAGGATCTGTACAGATTAGATTTATAAAGGACCTGAGAGGTCTTCGAGTACAATTCCCTCATTTTACAGATGAGAAAATGGAGGCCTTCAGAGGTTAAATGACCCACCTGAGGTCATACCCAGCTCATCAGTGACAGAGCCTAGACTAAAATTTGTGTCTCCTGACTCTGATTGGAGGGCTTTTTCTATGATGTGTGTCCAGCACACTTACTACCTGGTGAGGACCCCGAGACTCTGTCTTTTGGTCTCTCTCTGCCTTTGTCTATCCGTCTGTCTGTCTCTGTCAGTCTCGCACTCTGTATCTGACTCTCTCTATGTGTCCTATACTCTACACCTCCCTCAAACAAGCCCAGAGTGGGAGAACACCCTAGTGACCATTTGAATGACAAGCAAAATGTCTCTTCCTTTCCCTTCTCAGGGTCCTACTCTGGCTCAGCACTGCTGCAGGGGGATTGCCTCTATCCATTTACTAAAGCACTGGGGAACCGTGTCCTTGGTGAATCTCCCCTGTGTATGACCAACGGCCCTAAGCACAGGCTAAGCTTGGTAATTACCCAGTTGTTTTTCACTTTAATATCTGAATCATGTGCCTTCCCAGTTCTGTCTGCAGGGCCTTGTGTTTCTCCTTTAGATATTATATATAAACACCCAGCGACAACCACGAGGGCCTATTCAAAGCCACTTTGCCATGTTTTATATTTTCAGAGAGAACTGTGGATGTCAGCTTTAGGACACCCACTGAGCCTGGCCTCCTGGATCAGAGTGATAAACTCCTGCAACAAAGAGGCAGGTTCTTCATCTCTACTCTCTCTCTCTCCTCTTCCCTAGGCTGCCTTGCTCTGACTGTGCTGAGGTGGGGGAAGCAGCTGTCTCTGAATCCTTCTGGCCCAGGAAGCATCTGAAGCCCTTCTCCAATTCCTGCCCCAGGAGAAGCCAGTGATGATGGCTTCAGAATGTGTATTTGGATTTGGATCAATAAGTCCCTTTACCTGAATCTTAGGAACTCCCCTGATGCTGAGCAATAGGACCCAGGATGAGGGAAGACAGATTAGAACCTAGATTGGGCCCTAAGACTCATGGTCTGGTTCTAGAAGATATAAGAAAAGCAGGGGTACAAATATATGTGTGGTACAACTTGTGTGCTATATGGATATGTGTGTGGGAGGGAGGGGTGTTTATGTGTGGGTATGCTTATATGTGCATGGGCATATATGTGCAATTTCCTTAGTGATGGAATCCTAATAAAGCTGCCCCAGCCCCAGTATTCTACTTCCTTATGGGCCTCACTGAACAGCAGGCACGCCCTGATTTAACCACACGATCTGGCTTTAACCACACCATAGGCCCCCAGAATCAATCATAGGCCTCGCTGAACAGTAGACCCACTGCCCCTAGCTAGCCACTACCCCCCCCAACTCAGTATCCTAACTTCCTTATATATGCCTCACTGACCCACTAGGACAGCAGGTGTATCCATGTGATGGGATCCCAGCCACTGCCCCCAGACTCATTCCTCGTATTTCCCACAGAAACAACAGGTGTGTCTGTGCACTCAGCCACAACCACATCCATCTAATCTCAGACAGGACCAAATAGCCAGCCAATCAGAAAGCAGCACCACCAGGACGCCTGAGCAGGATGTGGACCCCAAAACAATAGAAGGGACTTTTCCTAAGTAAGCACCTGAGCAGTAATAGTGAAGAACTGACCTAGGGTAAACTTATGACGTGGAGCTGCTTATTGTAATATCATTATCACACATATATTCCCCCCCAATGGGTTTTTCTGTATGCATTGTGGGTAATCACACGCAAAGTTCCATTGAGGCTTGGACTCCTCCCTATTACCCAATCTCTTAACAAACTTCTCCTGCCTTTTTAATATTCATAATTTCTGTTGTATAATCAGCATCATTACACTATAATATTGCCTGTTTTGTCTTAAAAGCTTCTAGTTCCTCTTGAAACTCAGCCTGCTGGAGAGTGTCACCCTCAACAAATGCCTTTACTTTTATTGAAGGTGGTGTGAGGCTGAATTCTTTGAGAAGACCCCACAACACACCGTGAAATCGAAACATTAGAAACATTTCCATCAAATTGAAGGAATGGCAATCAAATGGGGAATGGCTAAACAAGTTGTAGTATATGATTGCAATGGAATATTATTGTGCAATAAGAAATGATAAGCAGGCTAATTTCATAAAAACCTGGAAAGACTTACATGAACTGATGCAAAGTGAAGTGAGCAGTACCAGGATAACATTGTACACAGTAACAGCAATATTGTATGATGATCAATTGTGAATGACTTAGCTATTCTCAGCAGTACAGTGATCTAAGGCAATTCCAAAGGACTCGTGATGAAAAATGCTATCCACCTCCAGAGAAAGAACTGATGGAGTCTAAATGCAGATCAAAGCATACTATTTTTCACTTTATTTTTTTTAAGATTTTTTTTTGCTTGTTTCTTTCACAGCATGACTAATATGGAAATATGTTTTGCATGATTATACACATATAACTTAAATTGCTTGCCTTCTCAATGAATGGGGAAGGGAGGGAAGGAGACAATTACAAACTCAAAATAAAAAAAATATTAAAAATTATTCTTACATGTAATTGGAGGAAAATAAAATATTATTTTAAAAAATTTTCTATCTTAGGTGACTAAGGAGATGGTATTATGACTGTATTAGTTTTTGCTGTCTTACTAGATGTTCAGCTCCTTGGGGGCAAGAAACCTGTCTCTACTTCTGAATACTACACACACACATACACACACACACACACACACACACACACACACTGTGCCTAGCATAGTGATGGGTACACACTATACAATACAAACTTATTAATTTTTCCAAAAGGTCTGTGGCCCACCTAAATGAAGGTCCTCTGAGGGAAAACCTAGGCAGCTCCAAGATCCAGACATTTCAGTGAAATTGTGACTTCAGGGAGAAAAGAACTTCCTGTTACCAGCTGTGAGTTTATACTGTGTCTTCACAAACCAGGCAATCGATCAATCTGTCCATCAAAACAACATTTATTAACTGCTTACTATGTGCCAGCCACTGTTCTGAGCACTGTGGTTATAAAAAAAAGGCAAAAATAGTCCCTGTCACCAAGGAGCTTGCATTCTAATAGGGACAGACACATGCAAATAAATAATCAATATATAAACACTTATTAAGTGCCTACTGTGTGCCAGGCACCATGTTATGCACTGGGGGTACAAAAAGAGACAAAAGGCAGTGTCTGCCCTCAAGGAGCCTACATTCTAGTGGAGACAACAACATGTAAAGAAATAAACACATGGTCATCTTTTCCCTCCTTCCAATTTCACCTCTTTGCTTCAGAGGAATTTGTTGTGGGATATGATGCTGGAAAGCTATAGATCTCTTGCTTCTCTGGGGCTTTCAGTTTCCAAGCAAGATGTTATTTCTGTTTGGAGAGAGTAGAATTACCATGAATGCTGGAAATAAAAGTCCTTAGAAATGCCTGTCCAGAAAGGAAGACAGACTGCTTCACAGTTTGACTCAAGTCTCCCTTTCCAGACTTATTCTCCATGCCTTAGCATGCACTCCCACTTCACATCCACCCCTTTTGAATCCCTGACTTCCTTCAAGGTTAACTCGGCTCAAGCATCACCTTCTACATGCAGCCTTTCCTGGTATCAACCCATTGCTGCCCCATCCCTCCAGGTGCTAGTGCTTTCTATGGGGCTACTTCTTCACCTTCCACTTGCATAAGCAGGCTAAGTGCCCAGAAGATGGCTAGCTTCTCCACTAAAGTTCTAGAGATAACTCTGAGGGGTTGTGATTTCTAGAACCAATGAGCCCACATCTGGTGCACTTCCTATTGATTATCAATCATTATCAACCAATTTACTTTTTAAAAAATTGTTAACTGAACAGGTATAGCAAGGACAATTGTGATAGAAAAATCCTCCCAACCAGGGGCACCTTCTTCCTTAACATACACAAGGTCCCTAGGAGAGTGGGCTCAGATGTGGAGGGCTTGTGAAGCCAGAGTATAAACTCACAGCTGGTCACGGGAAGTCCTTTTCTCCCTTCATGGCATTCTCATGAGGTTCCTCTTAGCTGTAGCTCTCTGCTGGCCTTTGAGGGTGGGAGTCTTTGTAGACAGACTCCTGTTTCATTTGTCTTTAGTGGGACTGCTTCTGCATCTAGTTCCTCTGTGTTATTCTCAGCCTCCTATGCAGATGCAGATTCTGCTTCCAGTTACCAGGAGGACCCCTCTGATGCATCTCCCAAACAAAGAAATTTATCTGGGAGTCTCTTCTCCACCCCCAAGTGTCTTAGAGGCTTTCCTAGAACTGCTCTGTCACTAGATGAGTCTGCTATTGGAACGATCAATTGTGAACCAGTTTGTTGCGTCATACACAGACCCAGAGGTTTTTTCAGCCAGTCCCAAGATATTTCCTATGTGGGTATCCTCTGTTCTCATCCAATGATCAAATTGGGTGAAAACTGGGTTCACACCTACTTTACACCTTTGATTGATTTGATTTATTCAATTGGAAAAATCTGGGCCTTCTATATTACTCTTAATTGGGGGAGGGGGACGGAATTGTTATCCAACCCTTACATATAAAAATTGTCTTCCTCAAGTAGATTGTAAGCTCTTAGAAGACAGGCACTATTTTTTATTTGATCTCTGTGCGCCCAGCAGCTGGCACCATGGTGTTTTGGCATCTAGAATTATTTCCTTTCACACATTCTTTGTTCCAGGCAAACTGGCCCATTTGCTGTCCTCCAAATTTTGCATTCATCTCTCTGTACGTGTACAGTCTCCAGCGCCTGGAATATACTTCCTTCCCACATCTGTCTCTTAGAAGACCTAGTTCCTTTGAGACTCATCTCAGATATGACTTCCTACAGGAAAACATTCCAGGTCCCCCTGGATGTTATGTTAGTCCCTGCTAACTCCCTGCTCAAATTATATTGCTTTCAGCTACCTGTATAAATGTTGCACCCAAGTAGGACATAAGTTCCTTGCAGACAACATTTTATCTTTGTATCTCCAGTGAGGAAACTTAATAAATGCTTCTTGAATTAAACTGAATCGAATTTATCATCCACTAGACCAGGAGAAGATATCTTGAGTGGACTGGACTGTCTCTAGGAAGCAATGGGGTTATACTAAAACCTGGCTAATCAATTAATTAACAAACAACATTTATTAAGTATCTGCCATGTACCAGAGGCCAGGGATACAAAGTGAGACCCTGGTCTCTACTCTGCAGGAACATACAATATGATCCTATTGATTTTTTTCCTAGTGAAAACAGGGAAGAAAGATTGTGGTTGGCACCCTGCATAAGCCAGTCTGTAGCCTGAGCTATAGGGAGGTGGGGATACACAGGGCAGGATCCCTAGGGGCTGCATGTTGATTTAGAAAACCATATATGAACTTTCTCTATTTTCTATTGTATTTTTGTTTATATTTGGTTAAATATTTCCCAATTACATTTAATTTGGTTTGGGCTGCATTGGGAGTGCTAATGCCCCCATCGATCTTTCATTTGACACCTCTGCTCTAAGGTACTATGGTCCTTTGATTCTTGGGCAGAAAAGGATGATGGGCTTTTATAGGCTTCTGCCTAGCCCCTGGGGTCTCTTACAGGAAGCTTTATAAAAGCTTCTGTGCCCAAGGGAACCCTTTATCAGGGACTGGTGGGAGTGAATTTCAGATCCAAACACCTGAAGCAGGTGACCCTTTTGGACAAAGAAGATGATGAATGATGTTAGTTTGTATTTGTAACCCTTGAAGATTTAGAATTCTTGTATAAATATTATGTCATGTGAGCCTCACAAACCCTGTGAAATAGGTTTAATTATTATCTCCATTGTGCAGATTTGGAAATTAAAGTTGAAAGTGACTTGTCTAGAGTCACAGCTAGTAAGTGAAAGAATTCGGGTCTTCCTTACTCCTGGCCCAATGCTCCATTCATCACACCCATGTTCTAGTCATTATACAGATTTGCCTCATTCCATATCCCTTAGAGACCCTATGGTTCAGCTCACAGCCCTCCAAGGAGTATTCCTGACTCTCGTACTCTCTTGCCAAGAGGTGGGGGAAAAGAGATCTGACTGGCAGCTTGGGAATTTCCTATGGCAATTGTGGAATGCTAAAGGAACTGATAGCCCTCCAGAGCTGGAGGAGTTAGCTCAAACATCTTTATACCTGAGCAGGATTGCAATATCCCAGCCTCCACTTGAATACCTACAGTGATGGGGAACTCACTAGCTGATGAGGCATGTCCATTCTACTTTGGGAAAGCTTTAATTGTTAGGAAGTTTTTCCTAACATCAAGCCTACATCTGCCCTTCTGCATCTTCAGCCTGATTTTACCCTCTACGGCCAAATAGATTAAATCTAGTCTCTCTTCTACGTGAGATTCCTTTAGATATTTGAAAAGGGAGATTAGTCAGTCAATAAATGTTTATTGAAGTGCCTGCTATGTGCCTCCCCCCAACTTCTGAACTTCCCTGTTATTATGGAGGGTACCACCATCCTCCCAGTCACCCCGGCTCACAACCTGGGTGCAACCCTGAACTCTTTATTCTCTGTCACACCCCAATCTAATGTGTTGCCAAAGTCCTGTCCATTTCACCTTTCTAATCCATTTTCCTATGCGCCTCTTTCCCTCTTCTGACACTGCTTCTATCCCGGCAGGCCCTCATCGTCTTGAGCCTGGACTGCTGAAGTAGCCTGCTGGTTGGTCTCTCTATATTAAGTGTCTCCCCTCTCCAGGCAATCTTCCACTCAGCTATCAAAACGATCTCCCTAAAGGCCAGGTCTGACTGTGTCACCCACATATTCAACAACTGAACAGTGGCTTCCTGTCACTTTTAGGATTAAATATGAAATCTTCTGTTTGGCATTCAAAGTCCTTCACAACCTGGCTTTCTAGTCTTCTAACAGGGTGTATGGGGTGTTCAGGGAGGACTAGCACCTCTGGTGTGAGGGCTTGCTGAGCCCTTTCCAGGGCTGCTCATCCACCTTTGTTGTCCACCTGCACCCAACTCTCACCTGTGGCTCGAAGAAGCTGTAGCATGCCTAGTGGCCACACCCCTAAAACTGTCTTAGCAGATGAGCTAGACCAGGTTGATGATAGCCAACAGACCTCAAACCTGTCAAGTGAATTAAAGGGATGTCTACCCCAAGCACATGAAGAATTTCCCTGGTGGGATGGGCAAACGAGAATAATTTATTCCAATGGTCATGAAAGCGAGTGAAGCACGTGCTGTGGAGCACCTAGAGCCTGGTCAGACATGGAAGATGGCAAGGGTGTCTGCTGCATCCCGGGCTATCCCCAGTCATCCTGACTTCTGTCTTGCCAGGACTGGGATGACTCAGGAAGAGAGAGTGAGGCTTTGTACAACTTTGCCTCACTTAAATCTAATTCATGCACAAGTCAAGAGATCACCTGTGATGTCCTTGGTCCTCTTCGAAAATGAAGGACAAACAACAACAAAGTCTTTTTACACCTTATTCTCCTCCCCCCCACTCCTACCTCTTCCACATACTCTGCAGTCTAGTGACAATGGCCTCCTTAGTGTTCCTCTCCAGGCATCTCCAGACCCTAGGCATTTGCACTGGCTGTCCCCCATGCCAGGAATGCTCTCCCTCCTCGTCTCTACCTCTTGGCTTCTTCAAATCCCAGATAAAATCTCACTACAAGAAGGCTTTCCCAATAACCTTTAATCCTAGTGCCTTCCTTCTGTGGATTACCTCCAATTTATCTTCTATATATCTTGTACATAATTATTTATATGTCACCGCCATTAGGCTGTGAGCTCATTCTTTTATTTTTTAATTTTTTTTAAGGCAATTGGGGTTAAGTGACTTGCCTAGGGTCACACAGCTAGTAAGTGTCTGAGGCCAGATTTGAACTCAGGTCTTCCTGACTCCAGGGCTGGTGCTCTATCCACTGCACCATCTAGTTCCCCCAGGCTGTGAGCTCATCGAGAGCAGGGACTGCCTTTAGTATTTCTTTATATACTCGCTGCATAGCACAGTATCTGGCACGTAGTAGGTACTTAATAAATGCTGATTGACTAACTGAT
Organism: Vombatus ursinus; assembly: GCF_900497805.2. Lineage (NCBI taxonomy): Eukaryota > Metazoa > Chordata > Mammalia > Diprotodontia > Vombatidae > Vombatus > Vombatus ursinus. Next base: position 10,916,572 of record NW_020954563.1, read on the forward strand.
CTAGCATTTATGAAGCAGTTTCCAGGTGCCAGGACCCCATGCTGGACCCCAGTGATACAAAGGCAAAAATAAAAACCAGGGTTGTCCCTGAAGAGATAGGTTTGCCTCAGAGACTACAACTTGTACTCTGAGAAGCAAATGCATGGCAATTTGAGGATAGAGCTCAGGAAAGGCTTCTCTTAGGAGATGGTATGGGGTCTGAGCCTGGAAAGAAGTTATACCCTCTAAGATGATGAGGTGAGGTGGGAGGTCTTTGCTCTGGGGAGCAAATTATACCAAGATCCAGAAGTGGGGGATGGAATGCTGAGTTCAGGGAACAGCAATCAGACCAATATGGCTGCAACACAGAATAAACAAAGGGGTATAATGTAGAATAAACCTGGAAAGCTAGACTGGAGCCTGATTGTGAAGGACTAAACATTTTCAGTTACTACAAATGATCTCCAGCCTTTCTAATGTTCTTCCTAAAATGTGATCCCAGATCTGAATACTCCAGGTGGGGTTTGAAGAGAGTGAAGTACAATGGAAAATAATAATAACTCAGATTTGTATAGCACTTTAGGGTTTATAAAACTCACCACTAAAACCCAAGGAAGGAGGTAGAACAAATTATTCTCCCCATTTTACAGATGAGGAAACTGAGACCCAGAGATAATAAGTGCCATCCTCAGAGTCTTAGAGCCGGTAAATCTGGGAGCCAACATTTCAACCCAGGTCGCCCAATTACAAATCCAGTACTCTTAATCATATACCATGTTACCTCTTGTTCTGCACCCTATTACTCTCTTAATGAAGCGTAAACTCACTTAAACTTTTGGGGCTACAAAGCCTCTGAATTCACTCATGTCTTGACTGGTGACTGCTTTTCTTGGACCATTATTTCAGGAAAGCCCAGGTAATCATATTTCATTTTACTCTTTACTCTGGTCATCTCCTCCACAGCCTCAAAAATCACCCCGCATATTCTTCCCTGAACCCCACCTGTTCTAGAAGCATGATCAAATCAAATCTGTCATTGTTTTGGGAAGGGCTGTTTTGATCTACTCCTGCTCACCATCCCTGTATCTTGCCAGACCAAAATGCCTCTTCTTGACCCTTTATATGTTGTATCCCCTATAAAATGTAAGCTCCTTGGGGGCAGAGACTCTCTTTGCTTTTGTATTTGTATCTCTAGAGTCAGTATAGTTTTTGGCACATCATAAGCACTTGATAATGCTTTCTCATTCAATCATTCGTTTATTAAGCACCTACTATGTGTCAGATGATGCTCTAGGTGCTGTGGATACGAAGTGAAAATGAAACTGTATGGGGAGAGGGAATCAATGTGAACATACTGTTGGTCTCATATCCCTGTGCCTAATTGGCAACTACCAACTCAGTCCTTTCCCTGTCAATTACCGTGGGAAATCATGGTACTAAAGGAACTTAAGAGGTCATCTAGTTCAACTCTCTCCAACTGAAGGATGAAGCCCTCTGTAACCTCCCCACCAAATGCACCCAGCCAATGCATGAATCCCTCCAGTGGTTATGAACTCATTACCAATGGAAGCAACCCATTCCACGCAATAAACGCTACTCATTATATGTACTTCCTTATAGTGAGCTGAAATCTACTTGTCTGTCAGAGCAATAACTAGTACATGGTGAAATGGGGCTTTGTTCCAGGTTGCCATCTTTGGATGGGGTGGGGTTGAGTTGATGGGTTGTGCTTCCTGGAGAGGGACACACTTCCTCCCTTCTTCCCTTCAGGACGCCCTGGTGCCAGTAGCCATTTTGACCTTGCCTCAGCCTTCTCCCAAGCACCTCAGGACTAGGGTCAGTCTGCCCCATCTCATTCAGCAACTGCCCCTATAGAAAGATCGGATGTATAGTTTCCTGTATATCTGGTTGTGACTCTCTCCTCTGTTTTTGGCCCAAGTGAAAATATTTCCAGTTCAGGCTCTGCTCTATGTTCTTTCCCTCACTGGTCCCATTTCTGCCTTCTGGGGCCAAGCTGACCAAGGCTTCTCCCTTGCCCACATTTGTACCACTGAGGCTCAGAGTTTGCCCAGCTCAGGTCCAAACTCCACAGAAGCCACAAAGTGCCAGCTTCCGTATTCCATGGGAGCCTCAAATTGCACGGCTCCTCCTGAGCACCCTATCATTTATCAAAACCCATTTTAAGAAATTTGGAAATTGCTTGAGCCTTAAATTAAGGGAAATGTTTTACTTGAAAGGGCTTAATTAGTGATTCAGCTCAGAAGCGCTTCTGTTATTGGAGAGTTGGCATGCTATAAAACACAGCCACTTGTATCTTTAGAAGTAATTAACTCGGAATGGGGGGCAGCTTTTTCTTTCCATTAATGATTCTCCTTCTTTGCTCACCAGATGAGGTGGCCCTCCTCCTTGACAAGGTTAAGCCCTCTGTGTGTCCCCTCCATCCCTTCCCCTTCAGCACCTTCCTGAGGCCTACCCCATCAATCATTCCCTTTCTCTTATTTTCAATTTCTCCCTCTCTAAGGTTTCCCTTTTTGATGTCTGTAAAACTAAATGGGGCTCCCCCATCCTTAAACATCCTTCACTTTACCCTGTCATCCCCTCAAGCTATCATTCTATAGCACGTCTCCTTTGTCCTTATACTAGTCTTGGAAAATAACCCTTTTGTCTCTTATCCTAGAGATGTCAACCTCACAACCGACAGAAGCAGCCAGCAAAACTCCCCAGTATGACTGGATCCAGATTAAAAAATAATTGGGAAATGTTTAACAAAATAAATAAAAATACAATGCAATATAGATGATGTTAATTTGTTATTTTCTAAGGCAATATGCAATCCGCAGGGATCCAATTTGTTTCTCTTTGAGTATGACACCACTGCTTTAAAACACCACTGTTTCCATCATCAATTCACCTCTGAATGTTGCAGAGGTCAAAGAGGATGTGGACTAAGAACACTGGATTTGACAATTAAATTGTCAATCATTGGTTGTTTCAGAGTTTGGATAGAATGGAAGAGAGATTGTAGAGGATAGTAATGGGGTGGAGAATGTGAGGGTATTAAGGTAGTGGGTATAGAGTTCTTGCTCTAACAGAAGGTGAGATATAGAATAATAGCTTTAGAGTAGTAGAGCCAAAGGATTTCTTTTTTCTTTTTAACTGAAGAAACCTAACCATGTTTATAGGGAAAGAAGGATCCTTGGTTTCTTCCAAAGCTCTACTCAAGGCACTTTCTAGATCAATCAATGAATAAGCATTTAATAAACACCTGCTATGATCTGATTGGATAAGCAGTACCTACACTGGACTAAAAATCTGGGATCCCATTTATAAAGAGGCAAAGGCAAAAGGCAAATCATAGCAGCTTCTGGGGAACCTTAAAGGGGGCCCAGAACTGAAGCTGATGTGCCCAGAGTTCCTGCTATCATTGGGTGGTGTGTGTTACAGATGTAGGGGTGTATGGGGTGTTCAGGAAGGACTAGCTCCTCTGGTGTGAGGGCTTGCTGGGCCCTTTTCAGGGCTGCTCATCCACCTTTGGTGTCCATCTGTCACCCAACTCTCACCTGTGGCTCCAAGGCAGCAGCCACACCCTGGCAAACCCTCTCAGGAGATGGGCTAAACCAGGTTGAGGGTAACTGAGTGGCCTCAAACCTATTGATGTTAGGGGGGTCTCTACTCAAGCATGTGAGGACTTTCTCTGCTGGGATGAGCAGATGAGAACAATTTATTCCAATGGCTGTGAAGGCAGATGAAGCAAGTGCTGTGGAGTGCTTGGAGTTTGGTCAGACATGGAAGATGCCAAGGTCATCTGCTGCAACCCAGGACATCATCAGTCATTTTGACTTTTGTCTTGCCACTGGACTTAGATAACTCAGGAATAGAGAGTGAGGTTGATGACTTTGTGCAACTCTGCCTCACTTAAATCCAATTCATGTGCAAGTCACCACTTGTGATACCATTAATCCTCTTCATAAATGAAGGATGAAAATAAAGGAAGAACAACAACAACATCTTATATCTTTCCTCTCTAGACTATTTGCCTCTGCTACCTCACCCCTTCCTTCCTCCCTTCCTTCTTCTCTTCTATCCTCCTTCCCTTTTGTCTTCCCTCCCTTCCTTCCTCCTTCTTTCCCCTTCTCCTCTTTCTTCCTTCCTTCCTTCTTTTTCTCTCCCTCCCTGCCTCCCTCCTTCTCTCTTCTCTTTGTGTCTTCAAAATCTCATTCTTGAGAACTTCCCATCCTTCCTTGAATGATTGGCACTGTAGAATGTTTTAGTTCATGAGATCCTACCTATCCTTTCTCTGAGTGCTTTGAAGCATACTGTCTCAAAATGTAGGATGAATGATAAACTTTTTTCTGGCTGCCCTCTCTACCACAGATTCTAAGATGGGCCAAATACTTCTTCCCAAGGTTCTCATTATTTCCACTCCAGCAACCAATTCCTTCTGTTTGGTAAGACTCGATTAGAGAAAAAAGAAATGCATAACATATATTTGTTAGAGAAATTTGTATTTGTTAGAAATGCGTAATATACATTTGTTAGAGAAAAAAGAAATGCATAATATACTTGGGGATTAATCTACCAAAGCACACAAAATACTTGTATAACTTCAACTACAAAGTGTTCCTAAAAGAAATAAAGAACAACTTAAATAACTGGAGAAATATTCAGTACTCATGGCTAGGCTGTGCCAATATACTAAAAATGACTTTTTATACTATATCGATCAAGGGATACTTTAGAGAAGTCAATAAAATAATAACAAGATTCATTTGGAAAAATAAAACCTCTAGAATATCAAGGGAAATAGTGAAAAGATGTAGGGATGAAATGGGAATAGCACCTCAAGACTTCAAACTATTTTATAAAGCACCAGTCATCAAACCATATGGCATTGGTTAAAAAATAGAAAGGAAGTTCAATGAAACAGACTAAACAAGGGAGAATCAGAAATGTTGGAACTCAGTAACATAGTGAACAATAAAGCAGAAAACATAAATTATTTAGGAAAGAACTCCCTATTTGTTAAAAAAAAATACTGCTGGGAAACACACACAAAAAAATAGTTTGGCAGAAATCAGGCTTAGACCAACACCTTATATCATATTCACAATACACTCTCAATGGATATGTGACCTTAATATCAAAGATCATACGATAAAAAGTTAGAGGAGAAGCAGACCATATGCCTTTCACAGCTATGGGTAGGAGGTACATTCTTAGCCAAACAAAGGATTGAGGTAATTATAGAAGACAAAACAGATACTCCTGATTATAACTGGGAAAAAATGATGAAACAGAAAAGCTTCTGCACAGACAACATCAAGCTACTTAGGATAAAAATGGAAGTGATCAAATGGGAAAAAATCTCTGTATTTTTCTGTTAAAGGCTTGGTATCCAAGATATATAAACAATTAACATTTGTATGTGTGTATCACCAGAAGTCATTCCCCAATAGATAAGTGGCCAAAGGATATGAACAAACATTTCTCAGAAGAAGAATTGTAGTTATATGAAAGAATACTCCAAATCACTAATAATCTCTAAGAGAAATACAAATTAAGACAACCTTGAGGTTTCATCTTAAACTCTGAAAATTGGTGAAGATGACAAAATATGGCAATCAATGTTGGAGGGAATGTGAGAAGATAGTCACACAAGGTACATGTCATAACACCCTATTCAACTGGAAACTCCTTGAAGGAAGCGACCATATAATTTTTCTTCTTCATATCCCCAGCATGTGGCCTAGGATAGGTATTTTTTTTCTCATAGTAGGGTCCTTAATAAATGCATGTTGAATGGAAATGGATTTCTTGAAACCAAATTCCTCTTCCTTCTCTTGTAGTTTCAAAATCCATCATAAACCTGTTTCTCAGCCAAGACAGAACTGTCTCTAGCAGAGACAGACTGCACAAGCCTGAAATAAGGGAAAAAAACCCCAAAAAACCCAAACAACTCACTTCCCACCCCTTCTCCCTATTGCATTGTCATCCTACGGGGGGCAGGGCATGGGCACACATAGGCATCCAAGCCAAGGCTAGTGATTAGTTCAAAGACACCCACCCACCTGTGAGCTCCCAGGATAATGGGCCAGGCTTATGCCAGGCATGGGTAATTAATGCCCTTGCTTTAAAATGTTTTTCTTAATTAAGGGATACACTGATTTATCAATACACATCCCCAGGAATTATGCATTCAGTGAGAGAGATTCAGGGCGTCTCCTCTACCACATTCCTCTCCAAATAATTTCATTACATCCAGATACACTTTTGGAACACTGATTGTGACAGATTCTAGAATTATGAGCTCGTAAATACTGAAACAAAACCTGGAGACACACACTTAATGGGAAATGTTCTCATAATAAAGAAAAATATTTCAAACTCTGACAATACAGGCCAAGAGAGGGAGAGGAATAAGAGAGGGAAAGGAATATATGTGTGTGTGTATATATGTGTATATATGTGTGTGTGTGTATATGCATATATATGTATATGTATATATGCATACCTGTACATGTGTGTATGTGCGTATGATATATTACTGAAATCTCCTGTGACTATAGCTTCTGCTTGTTCCAGAGAACTGGGGTCTGGCATACAGCACTGGTCCAATTCCTATGCTCCCAGGCCTCAGTAGCCCTCAGTTTTCCCCACACATGCACAGCATCTGCCTTGCATTCCAAGAGAGGCTAAGATCCTGCTAGTCAAGGGTTTTGAGATCATAAGGCAAGCTGTCTAGGAGGCAGCTTGACATGCTACAGTAGAAAGATAATCGAGCATTTATTGAATGCCTACAATGGGCCAGACATTGTGCTGAAGAGACCTGGGTGGGCTTGGAGCCAGGGTACTTAAATATAAATCCTGGCTCTACCACTCATAACCTGTGTGACCTTGGGCAAGTCACCTAAACTTTTCAGGTCTCCATTTCCCCATCAAACAAAGAGGCAGGACTAGATGACCTCAAAAGTCCCTTCCAGTCTTAGATTTATGATCCTATCATCTCTATTGACCCTAGCAAAAATTAGCTTGGAGCTAGGAAGGACCTTGGAAAGTTTTAATCCACCAGCCTCCCTCATTTCAGAGGAAGAAACTGAAACCCAAGGAGAAAAAGAGGCTTGGTAAGGTCACATAGGGAGTTACTGGAAGATCCAGACCTGAAGCCCAAACCTTCTGACTCCCAGGCCAGGGCTGGGAACTTGGTAACATAGTGGATAGAATACTGGGCCTAAAGTCAGGAAGACCTGAATTCAAATATGGTCTCAGACATTTACTAGTTGTGCGACCCTAGGTGAATCACTTAACCTCTGTTTGCCTCAGTTTCCTCAACTGTAAAATGGGGATAATAATAGCACTTATCTTCCAAGGTTAGTGTGAAGATAAAATGAGACAGTATTTTTTAAGTGCTTAGCATAGGGCCTGGCACATAGTGGGTGCTTAATAAATGCTTGCTTCCTTCCTTCCTATCAGAGATTCTTTTTTTTTTTTTTTGGTGAGGCAATTGGGGTTCAGTGACTTGCCCAGGGTCACACAGCTAGCCTATCAGGAATTCTTAACTTGGGGTCCATGAACTTGTTTGTTTTTTTAATTTGATGACTGTATTTCAATACAATTGGTTTCCTTTGCAATCCCATGTACTTTATCTTGTGTATTTGAAAACATTACTCTGAGAAGGAGTCCAGAGGCTTCTCCAGACTGCAAAGGGGTCCAGGACACAAAAAAAGTTAAGGACCCTAGACTTACACAGTGGTACCGTTGAGGACGTAGGCCTTCTCCTTCCCTATGCCTGCTGGAAAGCAGACTCAGTCAATGGTTCCTCATCTCGGCTTTTCTGATTGTCTGGTTCCCAGCCAGCATCCTCATCTCTTGTGGCTTTGAGGCCACCACATTGCTCAGCCCATCTCAGCCTCCAGGTAGAAGTTCCCACGATCAATCAGATACCAGGGTCCAGATGCCACCACCCTAAGGAAGCACTGTTGACTCAGAGCAACTGTTTGATTATTATTCCTGAGATGCATCATCTCTATTTCCTCTTTTGTTCCCATTTATAATTTAACTAAGGCCAAAGGGTTGTTTTCATCAGGTACAAAAAAATGGACATTTATAAAAATGCACAGGCTGGAAATTGCTTCACAGTGGGGAGTTGTCATAAGAGCTAGCCCTGGGATTAAACCTTGCTCCTCATGCACCAGACACGTCCCACATTCCATATGGTGCAGAAGGCGACTGATGGTGTTCCTATCTGTTCCACCAGGCCAGGAGAGCTTTGCTCCAGTTGACCCACCCCTACCACCTTGCCCTCCATGTTTAATTATCATTATTAAATGTTTCCCATCTGAGGCTGCTCTGCTTTAAGCATTGAATGTTTCCTAGAGTTGGCACTCTTTACCTCTCCTGTTAAGTCCCAAACAGGCAGATTTTCTTCCCCTGTTTTCTATCCTCCAGGGTGATCACAGGGTATAGGGAAGCCCCAAAGGGGCCTTCCCCCCCAATAGCTTTAATTCATTATTAGAAAGCCTTGGTATTATTACACATGGGTCTAACTGGGCTAGTCTTGGACTACTCTTCATTGACGGGATTAAGATACATTGCTGGGATTAAAGAATCTTCACAGAAAAATCAGAGGAGACAGTAAATGCTGAAAGCAACATTTTTGGTCAAGACCAGTGACTTCATCAGTGGTGGGAAGTCCTTATACTATTCGGATCCACGACTGACCTATAACTTCTAGTTATATTGTCGGACTTACCCAAAATCACACAGTCAATATATGTCACAGGAAGACTTAAACCCAGGTCTTCCTGGCTCCAAGACTAGCCCTCTATCCACTGGGCCATCCTAGGAATCAGCAAGATATAGATTCAAATCCTATTTCAGATGTTTATTATATGTGACCTTGTATAAGTCACTCAACATCTCTGATGATTTCCTTATCTGTGAAACGAGATTAGACATACTCTCTTAAGGTTCTTTCCAGCTCTAAATCATTGTGGTCATCTATCCTCTTTGGGGCTTCCTTGATCAACATACTAGATGTTCTTCCACTCCCCCAAAGGCTGTTCTGACTAGGGTGTTAACATTTTTTCCCTCTGGGGCTTCCCCAGTTAGGGTGCTGCCATGGGCTTCCAATGTGTTTACCTTGATTGGCTTCTCTGATGAAACACCTTTTCTGGTGTCTGCAGCCCTGAATGGGATGAAGAACTTTCTGATGTTTCTCTTTTGATGTCTTGACCATTTCTCAGTCTGATGCTCTTTTTTCCATCACTGCTGGAGTGAAAAATGGTTGGGGTCCTGTGGCTGTTAAAACCAAAAGTTAATCTGTGATTCTATGAAAGAAGTGGGACTAGTCTTTTCATTTGGCACATTTAAGAGCTGGTCACATGGCTTAACTAGAGGCATCCAAGGAAGCTCAGAAGGGGAAGTCAGGAGCACCACGGGAAAGGTATTAGAGCAGCATCTGCCTCCCACACTGGAGCAGCAGCTGACACCTCCAAAGCCAGGGCAGCCCCCCAAACTCCTACCCTGGACCCCAGGCTCATTCCCCTACACCAGAATGGAAGAGGAAGAGGAGAAGGATACAACCAGGGATGTCCTCAGCCATCTTCAGGCGTGATGGTTTGGGCAGAAGGAGGGAGTCTATGGCGGTCTTTCCAAGAAGCTGCTCTCAGGACTCAGCTCTGGTGGAGTCTCCCAGGATACATTCATCCCATGCTCCCAGGCAGCTCAAGTTCTCTTGGGTCAGAGTAACTCAATTGGTTTTTGGAGGGGGATGAGGGGGAGCCTCAGGCAGGTCTGACTGATCTCCCACCTTTCATGTTACAAGCAGGGAGATGCCAGTTTGCAGGCTGAGAAAGTCTAGCTATAGAAAGTTCTAGAAAAATGACTAAGTAGGAGAGAGAAGGCACCAGATAGGAGGATGGAGTGTGACTAGGACTTAGGCAGAGTAATCTAGGTCAGAAAAAACTAATGACTACCTTCTCTCTTCTCAATCTGACCAGGTTGTGGAAAGCTCCAATACTCTTAAAACCAGCAGAGGGATAACCTTTCCTGAGGACATACACAGAAGACAAGCTCCATCTTCTCTACCCAGGTCTTAGGTTGTGATACACAGGAACACACACACACACACACACACACACACACACACACACACACACACACACACACACACACACACACACCCCAGTCAACAAGCATTTTTAAAGCTCCAGGCACTGTGCTAAGCACTAGGGAGACAAAAAAAGGCAAAAACAGTCCTTGCCCCTAAAGGGCTTACATTCATGTTGCTCAGTCATTTGACTCTTTGTGATCCCTTTTGGGGTTTTCCTGGCAGAGATACTGGAGATGCTGTCATTTCCTTCCCCAACTCATTTTACAGATAAGAAAACTGAAGCAGACAAGGTTAATTGACTTACCCAGGGTCACATAGCTAATAAGTATCTGCAGCTGGGTTTGAACTCAGGTCTTTCTGACTCCAGGCTGGGTATTCTACCCACTTCCACACCTAGCTGCCCAACCTTAATTGTGTTGGTTAGGAATCAAACTCTGGTCAACTGCTTGGAAGGCAAGCTATGCTCACCAATGTTTACATTCTTAGCCAAAACCAAAGTTAAGTCCAGAAACAGCTGTAGTCAATATCCTTGAGGTGACAACTTTGCTTCAACTTCCTTGTAGTGTAATAAGTGCCCTGGCTCTGGAGTCAGAAGATCTGGGTTCAAATCTTTCTGTGACAATGCTTACTGACTGGTGACTTTAGGCAAGTTTTAACTTCTCTGTTCCTCAGTTTCCTCATCTGTAAGATGACCTATGGCGTCCCTTCCAGCTCTGAACCTACAATCCTAGATAAAAACCTACAATCGGAGACAAAATAGCAAAGGGCAGAGCCTCCAGTTGGAGATTTCCCTTTGCTGGGGAATAAAGAACAGTCCAGCAACTGCCCCTCCACCCCCCCTTTTTTTTTTTGCTAAGTGACTTGCCCACAGTCACACAGCTAGTAAGTGTCAAGTATCTGAGGTCAAATTTGAACTCAGGTCCTCCTGACTTCAGGCTGGTGCTCTATCCACTGCACCGTCTAGCTGCCCCCGGTAACTGGTTCTTGCAGGGATGGTTATAGCTGGGAGGTATAGCTTGAGAACAACCTTTATGTTCTGGTGTCAGGGGCTGGGAGAGCCAACCCCAGCCAGCTCTCAAGAGCCCAACAGTGAAATGTTCAATGTGAGCATTCATGCCTCAGAAATCAGCAAACCATTCACATCACACTGGGCTCGATTTATTGTTTTGTTGATTGTCTAGACTCAATCAAGTGATAGGGAAAAGGTTAATAATGCCACTTAAACCTACAAGTGTTTTGGTGGCACATTTTTGAAGAGTTGGTTGTTAAGCATTTCCCAGCACACCCCTGCCTGGTGCCCAGTGCCCCTCTCCCACTGGTCCCTTCTCCATATTGCAGTGGGAGAGGGACATAGAGAGCGCTTAAAAAAGGGCTTGTCAAGGAGCATCTAGGTGGCGAAGTGGATAGAGCACTGGCCCTGAAGTCAGGAGGACCTGAATTCAAATCCAGCCTCAGACCAAACACTCAACACTTAGCTGTGTGACCCTGGTCAAGTCACTTAACCCCAATTGCCTAAAAAAAAGGGTTTGTCAATTCCACCATGCCTGGAATGCTCTCCCTCTTCATCTCTTCTTACCTTCACTGACTTCCTTCAAGTTCCAGCTAAAATCTCACCTTCTACAGGAAGACTTTCCCATCCCCCTTAATTCTAGTGCTTTCTCTATGTTTATTATTTCCAATTTATCTGTCTATAACTTGTTTGTACATAGTTGTTTTAATGTTGTTTCCCCATTAGATTGTAAACTTCTTGAGGGCAGGGATGATCTTTTGCCTTTCTTTGTATCACCAGAGCCTGGCACATAGCAGGCACTTAATAAATGCTTACTGATTGATTCAATACCTCATTCAGACTCTGCCTCCTTGGGCAGTGCCCAATGCCCTGGACTTTCCTTTCCTATCACCCAAGCCTGTCCCCCCTGTGGCCTCCATTTTCTCCAAAACTGATTCTTTGCCCCTGTTAAGTGCCCTCTTCATGAGAAACCTTCAAACTCTGGAAGTGGCTGCGTCTCTGGGTGAGACTTAACCTCTTGTTGTTCCAAATTTCAAAACAGTTACCACCATCTGCTGCTCACAGGGAGCTCCCCATACTTAGGAGATAACAAGTCTGGATTAAAAAATAATAATAATAACCCTAACTCTGCAAGAGAACAACCTTCATGAAAAGACAGAGTTTACAGCCACCACTGTAGTGTGTGTGTGTGTGTGTGTGTGTGTGTGTGTGTGTGTGTGTGTGTGTATGCGTGTGTGTGATGGGAGTTCTGCATGCAACTCCAGAACATCAGGGCAACAAGGGGTTAAGTGATACCCAGGGGCCAGATTCAAGGATATGGCAGAGGTAGAAATAAGGGACTTCCTTTACTATGCCCCTGTTCTGGATATCTTTGTTCTCCCCCTTCCTTTTTCAATTTCCTTAAATGCATTTTCTTTCCCTTCTAGAATAGGAGCTTCCTGAGGACAGGAACTGTTTCTTTCTACTTGTGTGGAGTAAGGGAGAGGGAAAGGTTAGTGATGACCTGAAGTTCTGAGCCTGGATACCTGGGAGGAGTAGTGCCATTAACAAAAGGAGAAATGTTAGGGAGAGGAGAACATTTTGGGGGTCACACAGCAAGCATTTCGTACTTGCTTAGTATGTGCTAGGCACTGTGCTAAGGGTTAGTAAAATACAAGTAGATAGAGAGGGCCGCTTAGAGAGGAAGGAGGAGGCATGGCTGGCCTGCCTGCCCTGCCTACACAGAGGTTCTTGGAAGAGGCCACCGTGTGGAGGGTACTTCCAACTTGTGAATTTCAGACCAAGAGTGAGGCTTCAGGATAAAGAGTTGGGAGTTCTGTCTGGAGAAGAATGAGGGCTGAGATGGTGAGTTCCATTTTGAATATGTTGAGTTTGAAGTGCCGGAAGGATACCCAAGTGGCAATGTCTAATAGACAAATAAAAATATAGGACTGGGGATCCAGGGAGAGGCTGGAAGTGGAGATGAGGTTTTGGGAGTTATGTGCATAGAGGGGATAACTGAAGTCATAGAAATAGAATTCACCAAGGAAGAGTACACAGAGGGGCAGCTAGATGGCGTAGTGGATAGAGCACTGGAGTCAGATGGAGCTGAGTTCAACCTCAGACACTTACTAACTGTGGTACCCTGAGCAAGTCACTTAACCCTGATTGCCTCCAAACACACACACACACACACACACACACACACACACACACACACACACACCAAAAACAAAAACAAAAACAAAAAAGAGTATATAGAGAAAGAAGAGAAGAGGACCAAGCACAGAATCTTGGGAATCACCTACATTTAAAGGACAAAAGGAGAGATGCGGAATCCACAAAAGAGAATAGAAGAAGCAGTAGAAAAGTAGAACCATGGGGCAGCTAGGTGGCACAGTGGATAGAGCACCAGCCCTGGATTCAGGAAGACCTGAGTTCAAATCTGACCTCAGACACATAGCACTTACTAGCTGAGAGACCCTGGGCAAGTCACTTAACCCCATTGCCTAACCAAAAAAAAAAAAGAAAAGAAAAGTAGAACCATCTCTTGCAATTAGGGGAGGAATGAAGTCAATTGCCATAGAGAGATCAATTTGGATGAGAACAGAAAAAAAAAGATCATCCTTATGTGGCAATTAGGAAGTAACTGGTGGCTTTAAAGAAGACAATTTCAGTATAGTGATGGTGGCAAAAACAGATTTCAGAATGTTAAAGAATGAGTGGGTCGGTGACTCAACAAGTATTTATTAAGTACTTATGTTGTGCCTGGCACTGTGCTGAGGGCTGAAAACATAAATACAAGTAGAATGAAAGACAGTCCCTGCGCCCAAGGAGATTACATTTTAGTGAGGGAAGACAATATGTAAAAGGGAGCTGAAAAAGTAGGAGGGAAGAAATGAAGGTGCCCTGCTTGGGGGCATTGTAGAGAAAGACCAAGAAAGTCAAGACTGCAGCCTGAAGAGGAAGGAAGTAGGTAAAGAAGTAGAGTCAATAAATGAATGAAAATTGCTTTTTCTAGGAGCTTACCCATGAAGAAGGAAATAAGATGATAACTGGAATGAGCTGCAGCGTCAAGGGAAGGATGAATTTGATTTTGGTTTTTGTTGTTTTTTTTTTTAAAGATTGAGGAGACTTGGTTTTATTTGAAGGCTAAAGGGAAGGAGCCAGTATAGTGGGAGAAATGAATGAGGAAGGTCATGAGGGAAACAGAAAGAGGTAGGATCATGGGTAAATGTTAGCTTTTACAAAGAAGAGAGCCACCTCTTCCTTCAAGGCTGGAGGACAGGCTAGACAGACAGATCATGGGCTGGGTCCATACGCAGGCATTGTGTAAGCACTGGGAATACAAATATAAGCAAACAAGACAGTTCTTACCCATAAGGAACTTTGTAATGGGAGAAGATAATACATATTGGAAAGTAGAGGAAAGGGAAAGATCAGGGAGTTACTAATGAGGAGTGGAGGTCTCCAAGGTGGCAATGCAGCAGGTAAGGAGAAGGGGGTGGAGTCAGGAGAAGAGGATTTTCAGATTCCAAAGTTCTTTCCACTGATTGACTAGTCATCTCATCTGGGTTCTGTGACTTAGTGAGGGTATAAGTGGGGGAGAGGGAAGGAGAGGGAACACAAAAGGTCTTAGTTGCCAATGACAGATAGGTGGCACAATGGATATAGTAATGTGTTTGGAGTCAGGAAGACCTGACTTCAAATACTGCCTCAAACACGTACTAGCCTTGTAACCCTGGGCAAATCACTTAACTTCCCTCAGACTCCATTTGCTCACCTGTACAATGAGGCGGTTGAAATCAGTGACCTCTAAGGTTCCTTTAACATCTAAATCTATAACCGTTTGGTCTCTATCTTTTAAGAAGTCATTGAAGGTCTGACTTCTGATACTTTAACGAATCTAGGACTTTGCTTCCTTGATGTGGCTTCACCCTCCAGGGTGAAGATCATAGCCTAGCCACACACCCTGCTGAGTTGACTCTCCAGGAGTCCTTTCATACCTCTGCAGGGGAACACCCAGCACACTAGGGAACTTTCCTCTAGGTCTTAACATTCCATGGCTACCAATAGAGAACACAGCTTGCTTCTTAGTGATCCCTCCCTGGCTCCCTCTCTCCCTCTGTCTGTACAACACTGGCTCACCTTTTCTGGCTATACATCTCTGATGATATCTCTTGCACAGTCCTTTTGTGCAGCTCCCCTCTTTATGCCTCTTTATGCAACCTCTTTATGCCCACCCGGTGCCTATCCATTGTCCTTGGGGTAATCCACACTTTAAATCTTCAGAACTGTGGCATCTCTATGACTCAGAGTCATAGAGCATCAACAGAAGAAGGTAGAGGCTAGAAAGATAGAAGCTTGGGGTCATTAAAGGCACCATGCAATTTCCCAAATAGAAGCCATCCTGTTCTCTTCTTCCTAAGACAGACAACAGGGTGAAACCTTTCACACTTCTAGGATTCACTGAGGCCATCCAAACTCCACAGGTGCTGCCCATTGCCTTCTCACCTGCTACCCAGACCTGGATCCCCACAGATACTCTCTGTCATGTCCCACAGATGCTGCCAGAAACAGATGCACTGCTCCTGATGGGGTCTGATGGGGCACAGGACAGCTGGGTGATTGCCTAGCCCTCCCTCAACATTTCTCACCTCTTAATGCAATGCAGGATCTCTTGAGCTTTTTTTTGACAGTTCTATCATAAAGGAGAGAATTGTTTTTAGGAATAGCTGAGTTCAAAGCCCACCTCTAATAATTCCTATTTGTGTAACCACAGGCAAGTCACTTAACATCTCCCAGTCTCAGTTTCTTCATCTGTGTAATCTTTGGCTCAAAGGGTCATTTGCTTAAGATTTTCCTCATTGGTGGAGACTGGTTCATCATGGAGGTGGTGAAAGCTGGAGGGAAGAGAGAAGCAGACAAATAGAAGAACCATGGAAAGGCCATCATGTCGGCACCCTCCCAGAGGACAGCAATGGGTAGCTAGGTGGAGAAGTGGATAGTGCTGGACCTGTAATCAGGAAGACTCTTCTTGCTGAGTTCAAATCTGGCCTCAGACACTTACCAGCTGTCTGACCCTGGGCAAGTCACTTAACCTGTTTGCCTCAGTTTCCTCATCTGTAAAATGAGCTGGAGAAGGAAATGGCAAACCCATTCCAGTATCTTTGCCAACAAAACACCAAATAGGGTTCGGGAAGACTTAGACAGGACTGAACTAATGAGGAGAGACTTATGCAAATGTCCCAACAAGCCCAAGGGTCACATATAAAATGGGGATGATAATAATAATAGCACCTAACCTCACAGGGCTGCTACAATGGTCCTGTGAGATGATACAGTCTGTTTCAAATATCTTAGTATGGAGACAGCTAGGTGGCAAAGTGGATAGAGCATTGGCCCTGAATTCAGGAGGACCTGAGTTCAAATCTGGCCTTAGACACACAACACTTACTAACTGTGTGACCCTGGGCAAGTCACTTAACCCCATTGCCTAGCCAAAAAAAAAAGTCTTAGTATAGTTTTCAGGCTTTAGTAACTTAAAATTACACTAAGACATTTGGAACAGCATATTATATACACACACATCCATATACATGTATACACATATGTGTACACACACGGGTACATACATATACATGTGTATATATACATATACACATATGTGTGTGACATAAGATGCTATATAAATGTGATCCGAGTTATTATTGTTGTGGCTATTTTGTTCTCATCTTTATATTGAAGTTCGGATTGGAATGATCCCTGAACAAATTGCTATTCTACTACTGTTGTTTTTTAATATTCAGCCAAATATCATTGCAGGTGAATGAAGCAATTGAACGACAGTGTTGGTAGGCTACAGACTCCCCAAGAGCACCTTCAAGACAACTCTAGTAGCAGACAGAACATTAAGAATTGCTCATCATCATCATCAACGTCATAATTATTGCTACTAAGATTATTATTGCTAGGATTTTATTGTGCTTGTGGTCATGTAAGACCCCCGGGTCTTTTTCATGTGAGCTACTGTCTTACCAAATGGCCTCCATCCTAGGTGTGTGCAAATTGATTCTTTTTTTAACCCAAGTGAAGGATTTCATTTTTATCCCTACTAAATTTCATCCTATGAGATTCAGCCCATAATTTCAGTCTGTTTAGATCATTCAGATTTTTTAGTCTTTATGGCATTTCCTTTCTATGTCCCTCCTGGGACCCTAGGGCTCTAACTTCGGCCTAATACCTTTGGGAAGGGAGGCTCCTTACTCTCCACTTTCTCCCCAACCACCCCCTTGATGAGATTTCTTTGTCTCCTAAGTGGAATGTCAAAATGGTACAATCCCTGCTTGTTGGGTGATCCCTTTAACACCTTCTAACAGATGTTCTCACCCAAAGCTGAGGCCTCTGAATTATTAATGACTTCCCAAAGCTTGGTGTGAAATTATTTAGCATTTGAAAGTGAAAAGTTCTTCTCATTATTCAGACTAGGAGATTTGCCTTGTTAAAAGGACTTTCCTAAAAACCCCAAATCTGAATCATTTCAATATTTTTCTGCTGTTGTTTTAGAAAACGGGAGTTGGAGAAGCTGTGTTCTGTGGGGAGGTGAGCAGAGGTTAGAACCTTTACCCCCTGTTCTCTGTATGTCCCCCACTCTTGTCTCACTTATATTGGGCCACTTTTTTTTGGTCTCTTCTCTATCTTTGGACTCAGTGGAATCAGTCATCGACCTAGCAACAAATATGTAAGAGACTCCTGGTTGAGGCTGCCCTTACCTCGGAATCATGATACTCTGATAGGCAGTGCCTTCATCTGCCCCTATCTACCTTTCTGTATGGGTTTTTCATCTTTTGCCTGTCCCTATTTCTGCTACCTGTCCACATATAGACTGTGGTTTGTCTTATTGATGTCCTAACTATGCTTGAATCTCCCCACCCCATTGCCTGGTTCTTGAAGTACTGACACCCACCAGAAGAACTACCATCAATAATGGAGAGTGTTAATGATGGACTGTTCCTTTCAAAAGCAGCCCCTGGCTTCAAACCCCACACTTTAGACCACTGCCTGCTCCTTCTGTGGGTGAGGCGGCTGGGCCTCGTGTATTTGGCCACTCAGCAGGAGGGCAGTTAGCAGTCTCCCACCTCCCTTATCTTTGCTAAGGCCATTCTTTCTGCCTGAAATACCATCTCTACTCATTAAAACGCTGCCAATTCTTTGAGGCTCAGCTCCAGAGTTATCTCTTCCATAATCCTCTGCTGGAAGACATCTTCCCCTCCTCGGAGCTCTCCCAGCACTTTGGACCTTCCTGCGGATTTTCCTTCTTACTGCTAGACTATGTCTAATCCCTCTCTACCATCCCACAGAGCCTAGCATAGAACCCTGGAAACAGCAGGTGCTTTAGGTAAGTGTTCATTGAACGAATGAATGAAGTATTTTTGTTTGACACATCTAGGACTGGGATAGTTCAGAGAAATAATAATAATAATAATTCTCATTTCTAAGGTAGTTTAAGATTTACAAAATACCTTCCTCACAATAGTCTTGGAAGCCAGTCATGCAAGTATTATCACTGCCTTTCCCCACCCCCTTTTATAGTTGACGAAACTTTAGCCCAGAGACATTAAATAATTGGCCTAAGGTCGGCCAGCTAGCCAGGAAGCAATCAGGGCTGAGATTTGAACCCTTGCTCTCCTGAGTCAGAGGTTAATGCTCTCACCACTACACCACACTGAGAAAGTTGCCCCCAAACTGCTCAGAGGGGCTGTGCTTCTTTGCACTGTCTGGTTTATTGTTACCGACTCCCAACCATGTAGTGCTGAAATGAGGAATTCAATTTGATTAGCAGTTGATTTGAGCTCCAAAAGCAAGACTCATCAATAAGACAGCTGAGAACCACTCTGGCCTTCATTTAGATAGAGAGCATGGGAATGCTTTCAGAGTTGCCACAGCATTCCATATAACTGAAGGCAATATATATACACATTTTTAATTGTTAGTATTAATAATGGTGAGACTTCACCCACCATTTGAAGCCTCACCTGGACCCTAATGCTCTGTTTGCTGCCCATCTTCACAGCAGGGTGCTGTGCCACCCCCACCCCCAACTCTCTTCCATCACTACCTTTGGAAATAATCATCAAATCAATCCTCAAACCACCATTCCTGGAAGGGTCTGTTAATCAGTTACTGTGAGACTCCACTCACAATCCCTATGACTTCTCTGACCAAAATGCCCTTCCTTAGCCACTGCAACCCTTTCTGTTTGAATTCCCCTATTAGAATATAAGCTCCTTAAGGGAAGGAACCATCTTGTTTTTTATGTTTCTATTCCCAGCATTACACATTGCCTAGCATAGAGTAAGCTCTTAGTAAATGCTTTTTCTAGAGGGGCAGAACCAAGATGATGGGAGAAAGGCAGAAACCAGCCTGAGTTCTCTTAAATTCCACTCCAAACAGCTTTAAAATGACACCTCAAAATGAATACTGAAACAGCAGAACCAACAAAAGGATGGAGTGGCACAATTTTTCAGCCCAGGACACCTTAGAAAGTTGGCAGGAAAGGTCTGTTCACTGGGGTGAGAGTGAAGTGCAGGCCATGCCCTGGCAAGCCAGCCACAGGGCTTGGTGGTGACTGGCTTGCAGACCCCCCAGAACTAGCTCTGAAAACAGTAGCACCAAAAAACCTGTTGCCTAGGACAGTGCCCCCTCCACCCCAGGAGCACAGCTCAATTTTAACATAAAGTTAAAAGTCAAGAAATAGGCTGGAAAAGTGAGCAAACAATAAAAAAAAGAATCTGACTATAGAAAATTAGTATGGTGACAGAGAAGATCAAAATGGAAACTCAGTAGAAAACAACAAAGTCAAAACAGCTACATGCAAAGCCTCAAAGAGAAACATGAATTGGTCTTGGGTACAAAAGAACTCCTGGAAGAGCTCAAAAAAGGAGTTCAAAAATTAAACAACAGAGACTTCTGGGATCTAAGATGGTGGAGTAAGCAGGAAGTTGCCTTAACTCTCCCACACTCACCTCCAAGTAACCATAAAAGAGTGCCCCAAAACTAATCCTGGAACAGCAGAACCAGCAGAAAGATAAAGGGAAACAATCTCCTAGCCCAAGAAACTTGGAAGGCCAGCAGAAAAGGTCTGTTTTACTCAGGTAAAAGGAAGAATGCAGTCCAGGACAGAAACTGTCTCAGCTAGCTAACAGTAACAGTAAGCCCTGCCTCAGCAAAACAGCAGGAGGTCCTCAGCTCCAGTGCAGTGGAGAAGGCAAATGCCAGCATCAGGAGCCCTTATGAACCTCAGCATAGCCAGGAAAACAGGCAGATGCCAGCTCAGGGACCTGCCATGTGCATCAGCATAGCTGTGGGCAAACCTTCAGGCTCCAGGACTGCAGGTGCCTAAGCAAATGGGCACACACCAGTGCTGGGACCTCCCATGTAACCCAGCAGAGCCAGGCAAACAGGCAGATGCCAGCACCAGGACCCTCTACGTGCTTCAGCATAGCCCCAGGCAAAAAGGCAGACATCAGTGCCAGGATCCCTTTGGGCCTGAGCACATGCCAGACACAAGCACTGGGACCCTGGCTCAGCACCAGGTAAGCTGCCAGACCCCTACAGCCTTGAGCAGTGCCAGCCACCCTCCACTTCTCCTCTCAGACCAGCACCAGACATGAGGTCTCCCCATGGACTTCAGGGCAAGACTAGTGAAGCACCAGGTAAACAATCAGGACCTGCAGCCCCTGGCACAAGAAGCTTGGGACAGTGCCCCTTCCACCAGAGGAGCAGAGCTCAAATTTAAAAGAAAGGAAAAAGGCCAAAAAAAGATGAGCAAAAACAACAAAAAAAGAATCTGACCATGGAAAGTTATTATGGCGACAGGGAAGATCAAGACACAAACTCAGAAGAGGACAATGTCAAAACTCCTGTGGGCAAAGCCCCAAAGAAAAATTGGAAGTGGTCTCAAGCCCAGAAAGAACTCATAGAAGAGCTCGAAAAGAAGCTTAAAAATCAAATAAGAGAGATAGAAGAAAAATTGGAGAAAAAAATGAGAGTGATGCAAGAGAATTATGAAAAAAGAGTCAACAGCCCGGAAAAAGAAAACAATTGCTTAAAAAGTAGAATTAGCCAAATGGAAAAGGAAGTGCAAAAATCCACTGAAGAAAACAACTTAAAAAGTACAATTGGCCAAATGGAAAAGGAGGTACAAGAGCTAACTGAGGAAAATAATTCCTTAAAAATTAGAATTGAGCAAGTGGAAGCTAATGACTCTATGAGACATCAAGAATCAAACAAAATCAAAAGAATGAAAAAATGGGAAAAAATGTAAAATATATCATTGGAAAAACAACTAAGCTGGAAAACAGCTCCAGGAGAGATAATGTCAGAATCATTGAACTACCTTGAAAGCCATAGTCAAAAGGAGGACCTGGACAGCATCTTTCAAGAAATTATCAAGGAAATTTATAGTCATATGAAGAAGTGCTCTAAATCATTTTTTGATTAGAGAAATAAAAATTAAAACAACTCTGAAGTATCACCTCACATCTATCAGATTAACTAACATGACAAAAAAGGCAAATGATAAATGTTGGAGAGGATGGGGGACAGTTGGGACACTAATGAATTGTTGGTGGAGTTGTGAACTGATCCAACCATTTTGGAGAGCAATTTGGAACTATGCCTAAAGGGCAACCAAACTGTGCATACCCTTTGATCCAGCAATACCACTACTAGATGCATATCCCAAAGAGATCATAAAAAGGGGAAAGGACTTACATATACAAAAATATTTATAGCAGCCCTTTTCATGATGGCAAAATATTGGAAAATTGAGGGGATGCTGTTTGGGGAATTTGGGGAATTTGAGGAGTGGCTGAACAAGTTGTGGTATATTAATGTAATGGAATACTATTGTGCAATACGAAATGATGAGCAGGCAGATTACAGAAAAACCTAGAAAGATTTGCACAAACTGAGCAAAGTGAAATGAGCAGAACCAGGAGAACACTGTACACAGTAGCACCAACACTGTGTGATGGTCAACTATGAATGGCTTAGTTCTTCTCAGCAACACAATGATCCAAGACAAGAACAATGGACTCATGATGAAAAATGCTATCCACACCCAGACAAAGAATTGATGACTCTGAATACAGATCAAAGAATACCTTTTTCACTTTATTTTTTTGTGAGTTTTTCCCTTTTGATCTGTTTCTTCTTTCACAACTGCAACTAATATGGAAAAATGTTTTACATAATTGCACATATATAATCTATATCAAATTGCCTACCATTTTAGGAAGAAAGAAGGAGAGGAAGGGAGAAAAATTTGGAACTCAAAATCTTGTAAAAAATGAATGCTAAAAATTAGGAAAAAGATATAATTGGGAAAAAATATATAATTGAGAAAAAATAAAATACTACTAAAGAAAGAAATTATCAAGGAAAACTGCTTTGATATCCTGGAATCAGAGGGCAAAATAGACATTGAAAGAATCCACCAATCACTTCCAAAAAGAGATCCCAAAGTGAAAACTCCAAGGAACATTATAGCCAAATTTCAGAACTATCAGATCAAGGAAAAAATATTGCAAACAGATGGAAAGAATTTAAATATAGGGGAGCCACAATCAGGATTACACAGGACTAAAAGGATCAGAGGTCATGGAACATATTACAGAAGGCAAAGGAGCTGGGACTACAACTAAGAATCACCTACCTAGCAAAATGAGCATAATACTTCAAGGGAAAAAATCATTCAATGAAATAGGAGGATTTCAAGCTTTCATAAGGAGAAGACCAGAGCTGAACAAAAAATTTTAGTCTCCAACATCAAAACTTGAGAGAAGCATAAAAAAAAAGGAAAAAGAAAACATAAGTGACTCAATAGGGCTAAATTGTTTATACCCTACATGGGAAGATGATACTTGGAATTCCTAAGAACTTCACCACTAATAGTGCAGTTAGAAGGAATATACATAGACAGAGAGGGTACAGATGTAAGGTGAATTTGAGGGAATGACATGAAATATTAAGGCATCAGAAAGAGGAGTACACTGGGTGCAGAAGGAAGGGAGAGGTAGAATGGGGTCAATTATTTCACATAAAGAGGCATGAAAGACCTATTACAGTGCAAGGGAATATGGGAGGGTGGGCAGTGGGTATCACTTGAACCTTACTTTCATCAGAATTGGCTCAATCAGTTAAATATAGAAATCTATCTCACCTAACAGGAAGTAGGAGGGGAGGAGATTAAGTAAGGTGGGGGGGGAATGACAGAAAGGAGGGCAGAACAGGGAAAGTTGTGGACAGAAGCAAAACACTCATGAGGAGGGAAAGGATGAAAGGAGACAGAGGACAATTGGGAGGAAAAATAGGATGGAGGGAAATACACAGTAATCATAACTGTAAATGTGAATGGGATGAACTCACCCATGAAACAGAAGTAAATGGCAGAGTGGATTAAAAACCAGAATCCTACAACTTGTTGTTTACAAGAAACACACTTGAAGTAGAGAGACACATGCAGAGTAAAGGTAAGGGGCTGGAGCAGAATCTATTATACTTCAGCTGAAGTAAAAACAAAAACAAACAAACAAACAAAAAAAAAACCAGGAATAACAATTATGATCTCAAACAAAAGGAAGGCAAAACTAGATCTAATTTAAAGAGATAAGCAGGGAAGCAGCATCTTGCTAAAAAATGCCATAGACAATGGATTAATACCAATGCTAAATATATACGTACCAAGTGGTATAGCATCTAAGTTCTTAAAAAAAAGTTAAGTGAGTTACAGGAAGAAATAGATAGCAAAACTATACTAGCAGGGACCCTCAACTATCCCCTCTCAGAACTTAATAAATCCAACCAAAAAATAAGCAAGAAAGAAACTAAGGGGGTGAATAGAATCTTTGAAAAGTTAGCTATGAAATACCTTTGGAGAAAACTGAATGGGAATAGAAAAGAATATGCTCTTTTTCTCAGCAATACATGGCACCTACATAAAAACTGACTATGTATTAGGGCATAACACCCACAAAATCAAATGTAGAAAGGCAGAAATAGTAAATGTATTCTTTTCCATCCATAATGCAAGAAAAATTACATTCAAAAAAGGACAGTAGAAACTAAATAATCTAATCCTAAAGAATAAACAGATAAAAGAACAATTCATAGAAATAATCAATAATTTCATTAAAGAGACTGACAACAAAAAGACAACATACCAAAAGTTATGGGATGCAGCCAAAGTTGGAAAATTTATTTCTCTAAATTTTTACATCAACAAAATAGAGTAAGAGTAGATCAATAAATTGGGTATCCAACTGAAAAAACTAGAAAAAGAACAAATTAAAAATCCCCAATTGAGCATCAAATTAGAAATCCTGAAAACCAAAGGGGAGATTAATAAAACTGAAAGTAAGAAAACTATTGATCTAGTAAATAAAACTAGAAGCTGGTTTTATGAAAAAACAATAAGATAAATAAGTCATTGGTTAATTTGATTAAAAAGAAAGAAAGACGGGCAACTAGGTGGTGCAGTGTATAGAGCACCAGCCCTGGAGTCAGGAGGATCTGAGTTCAAATCTGGTCTCAGACCAGACACTTGACATTTACTAACTGTGTGACCCTGGGCAAGTCACTTAACTTTGACTGCCTCATCAAAAAGGAAAAAAAAAAGAAAAAGAAAGAAAACCAAATACCCAGTATCAAAAATAAAAAGGGTGAGATTATCACCAATGAAGAAGAAATTAAAGCAATCATTAGGCAATATTTTTGCCCAATTATATGTCAATCAATCTGACAATCTGAATAAAATTGATGAATATTTTAGAAAATATAAATTATCCAGATTAATAGATGAGGAAGTGGAATGCCTAAATAGCCCCATCTTAGAAAAAGATTGAACAAACCATTAATTAACTCCCAGAGGAAAAATCCCCAGGGCCAGATGGGTTTACAAGTGAATTCTATCAACTAATTTAAAGAACAACTAACTCCAATACTATATAAACTTTTGGAAAAATAGGTAAGAGTTCTACCAAATTCCTTTTATGACACAAATACTGTGCTGATACCTAAACCAAGAAGTGCTAAAACAGAGCTAGAAAATTATAGACCAATTTCCCTAGTTAATATTGATGCAAAAATTTTAAATAAAACACTAGCAATGAGATTACAGCAATATATCACAAAGATCATACACTATCACCAAGTGGGATTTATACCAGAAATACAGGTTTGCTTCAACATTGGGAAAACTGTCAATATGATTGACCACATTACTAAAAACAACAACAACAACAAATCATATAATTATCTCAATAGATACTGAAAAAGCTTTTGACAAAATACAACACCCATTCCTATTAAAAATACTAGCAAGCATAGGAATAAATGGAGTTTTCCTTAAAATGATAAGCAGTATCTATCTAAAACCATCAGCAAGCATTATCTATAATGGGGATATGCCAGAAACCTTCCCAATAAGATCAGGGGCAAAGCAAGGATGCCCATTACCACTACTATTATGAAATATTGTACTAGAAATGTTAGCTATAGCAATAAGAGAAGAAAAAGAAATTGAAGGAATTAGAATAGGCAATTAGGAAATAAAACTATCAGTCTTTACAGATGATATGATGATATACTTAGAGAATCCTAGAGAATCAACTAAAAATTACTTGAAATAACTTTATTTCAACTTTATTGTATTGTATTTCAACCTTAGCAAAGTTGCAGGATATAAAATAAGTCCACATAAATCATCATCATTTCTTTATATGACCAACAAAGCCCAACAGCAAGAGATATAAAGAGGATTTCTATTTAAAATAACTGTAAACAATATAAAATACTTAGCAGTCTACCTGCCAAGACAAATCCAGGAACTGTATGAACACAATTACAAAACACTTCTCACACAAATAAAGTCCAATATAAACAATTGGAAAAATATCAGTTGCTCATGGGTAGGCTGAGTCAATATAATAAAAATGACAACTCTCCCTAAACTAATTTACTTATTCAGTGCCATACTAATCAAACTATTAAAATTATTTAATGGAGATAGAAAAAAAATAATGAAATTCATCTGGAAGAACAAAAGGTCAAGAATATAAAGGGAATTCATGAAAAAAAATTACAAAAGTAGGTGACCTAGCAATACCAGATCTCAAACTATATTATAAAGCAATAATCATCAAAACTACCTGGTACTGGCTAAGAAATAGAGTGGAATAGATTAGTTATACAATACACAGCTGTAAATATGAAGTAATCTAGTGTTTGATAAGTGCAAAGATCCAAGCTTTTGAGGTAAAAACTCAAAAACTTTTTGGGTTTGACAAAAACAATTTGACAAAAACTTTGGGAAAACTGGAAAGTAGTTTGGCAGAAATTAGGTATACTATAGACCAAAATCTCACACTACATACCAAGATAAAGCCAAAATGGATATATGATTTAGACATAAAGG
Source organism: Vombatus ursinus (assembly GCF_900497805.2). Taxonomy (NCBI): domain Eukaryota; kingdom Metazoa; phylum Chordata; class Mammalia; order Diprotodontia; family Vombatidae; genus Vombatus; species Vombatus ursinus. Next base: position 10,943,128 of record NW_020954563.1, read on the forward strand.
ACAATACCATAAGCAAATTAGGGGAGCATGGAATAGTTCACCTGTCAGACAAGGGAAGAATTTATAACCAAACAAGAGATAGAGAACATTACAGGATGTAAAATGGATCATTTTAATAACATTAAATTAAAAAGGTTTTGCACAAACAAAACCAATGCAGCCAAGATTAGAAGGAAAACAAAAAACTGAGGCTAAATGTTTATAACAAGCCTCTGTGAAAAAGGCCTCAACTCTAAAATATATGGAGAATTGAATCATATTCATAAGAATATAAGTCATTCCCCAACTGATAAATGACCAAAAGATATAAACAGTTTTCAGAGAAAGAAATCAAAGCTATCTATAGTCGTATAAAATGTTCTAAATCATTACTGAATAGAGAAATGAAAAGTAAAGCAACTCTGAGATACTACCTCGCACCTATCATATTGGCTAATATGACAGAAAAGGAAAATGACAAATGTTGGAAGGGGTGTGGGAAAATTGGGATACTAATGCACTGTTGGTGGAGTTGTGAACTGATTCAACCACTCTAGAGAACATTTTGGAACTATGCCCAAATGGCTACTAAACTGTGCATACCCTTTGACCCAGCATTATCACTACTAGGTTTGTGTCCCAAAGAAAGCACAGAAAAAGGAAAAGGATCTATGTGTACAAAAATATTTATAGTAGCTCTTTTTGTGGTAGCAAAGAATTTGGAAATCAAAGGGATGTCCATTAATTGGGGAATGGCTGAACAAGTTGTGGTATGTAACTGTAATGGAATACTATTGTGCTATAAGAAGTGATGAGCAGGATGGTTTCAGAAAAACTTGGAAAGACTTACATGAACTGATGCAGAGTAAAATGAGCAGAACCTGTAGAACATTGTACATAGTAACAGCAATATCTTACAATGATCAACTGTGGATGACTTAGCTATCCTCAGCAATACAATGATCCAAGACAATTTTGAAGGACCTAATATGAAAAATGCTATCTACCTCCAGAGAAAGAACTGATGGAGTCTGAATGCAGATTGAAGCATCCTTTTTTTAAAACTTTATTTTTCTTGTGGTTTTTTTTTTGGTCTGTTTTCTTTCACAGCATGACTAATATGGAAATGTTTTGCATGACTGAAAATGTGTAACATATATCAAATTGCTTGCCTTCTCATTGAAGGGGAATGGAAGAGAGGAAGAGAGAGAATTTGAAACTCAAAACATTTTAAAAAAGAATGTTAAAAACGCTTTTTACATGTAATTGGAAAAAATAAAATATTTGAAAAAATGCTTTTTCTTTTATTCATTTATTCATTCAGTCATTCATCCACATTATCTCTAACACTTACTTTAATTAAATTCATCAAGCATTTTAAAAGTACCTATTCAATGCTAAGAGGCAGCTAGATAGCAAAGTGGATAGAATGCTGGGATTGGAATGAGAAAGACTCCTCTTCCTGAGGTCAAATCCAGCCTCAGACATTTACTAGCTGTGTGACCTTGGGCAAGTCACTTAACCCTGTTTGCATCAGTTCCTTAGCTGTAAAATGAGCCACAAAGGGAAATGTCAAACCACTCCAGTATCTTTGCCAAGAAAACCTCAAAAGGAATCACAAAGTTTGGGAAACGACTTAAAAATGGCTAAACAACGATAACTCAATGCTAGCAATTAAATGAGGCTTTGGGGATATAAAGACAAATATGCAGACAGACCCTGCCCTCAAGGAGCTTATGTTCTATTTGCTACTTGCGTGACCCTATGCAATTCACTTAACTTTCCTGAGCTTCAGTTTCTCCATCTGTAAAATGAGGTGGAGTTACATTAGGTCATTTTTAAGTTCCCTTCCAGCTCTGACATTCTAGAAGTCTATTTTGTGGTATCACTTTAGGAAGGAGGGATGAAAAGATGGGGCCTTGACTACAGTCAAGGTAAGGATATTCAAAAGCTAGTCTCTGTTGGAGCAATTAGATGGTGTAGTGGATAGAGCACTGGCCCTGGAGTCAGGAGGACCTGAGTTCAAATCTGGCCTCAGACACTTGACAATTCCTAGTGGTGTGACCCTGGGCAAGTCACTTAACTCTGATTGCCTCACCAAAAAAAAAGCTGGTTTCTGTCATGAGGAACTGATAGAACTTTGGATTTGGAGGCAGAGGGCATGAACTGGAATCTCATCTCTGCTATTTACTTTGGTATTCTTGTTCAGTCCTTTCAGTTGTGTCCAACTCTTCCTGACCCCATTTGGTGTTTTCTTAGCACCATTTCCTTCTCCAGCTAGTTTTACAGAGGAGGAAACTGAGGCAAACAGGGTTAAGTGACTTGCCCAGGATCACACAGCTAGTAAGTGTCTGAGGTCACATTTGAACTCAGGAAGATGAGTCTTCCTATTTTCACGCCCAGTGCTCTATGCACTATGGCGCCACCTAGCTGCCCCCACACTCCTTACTAGAAATCCTCTGGCATTTAAAGCCATTGGAATTCTGGCTCCAATCTATCTTGTCAGGCACGTTTCATGTCACACCTCTTCAACCACTCCATGTTACAATCAGCTAGTCTACTTGTTCCTGGTAGGTGACATTCCTGTCTCCTGCCTCCATGCTTGTGCCCAGATCGTCCTCCATATCTGGAATGCTCTTCCTCTTCTCCTCAATCTCTTGGGATCTCTGCCTTCACTTAAACCTCAACTCAATCTCTATTTGCATTTCCAGCATTTGGCACAGTGCCTAACACAGAGTAAGCTCTGAATAAATGCTTTTTCTTTCATTCATTTATTCATTCACTCATTCATTCATCCATTATTAATTAAATTCATCAAGCACTTTTAAAGTACCTACCTGATACTAGGAATTGTGTGAAGCTCTGGGGATATGCCACTTCTTATCTAATAATAATAACAGAATTTATACAGAGCTTTAAGGTTTACAAAGCTCTGTCCATGTGTTATCTCATTTGACCCTTGCAACAATCCTGTGAGGTAGGTACTATTATTATTCCCATTTTATAGATGAAGAAACTGAGGTTAAGAGAGGTTAAGTGATTTACCCAGAGTCACACAGTTAGTAACTCTGGTCTCCCTCCCTCCCTCCCTTCTCTACTACACCTCCTCCTCTTCCTCCTCATAAGGTCTTTCCTGATGTCACCAACTGTAATCAATTTTCCCCTTGCCTAAAATAGTTTGTATTTGCATTTTATATATTACATTTTGGTTCAGAGCAGTGAACAGCTTGAATTCAGTTCTTTAGGACTAATTTACCCACAGGTGTTGGTACATGCTGGCTATATTCTGCCATCAAGGTCTTAAGTACCAAGACCATTTCCACTGGGCAACCAGCACAGAGAGGTTTAATAAACTTTATATTTTTCCTGAAGACTTGATGTGGGAAGTTGGTGCGAGGGCCCAGAAAGGGCTCTGTCAGACTAGATGATCTCTAAAGTTCCTGTCCCTGCTCTGACTTTCTACATGCTGGGTTTCCTCCCAGGTCTAAGGCAGTTCTCAGGTCCCCTCCAGCTCTAGCATTCTAGGTCCTAAGGCCCCTCTGGGCTCCGATGTTGTTTTCATGTCCTCTGCGGCCCTGACATTTTGTGTTCTGTTCTAAAGTCCCTCTCAGCTCTAATATGCTAATAGTTTAAGATCTTGAAAACAGAAAAGAACAAGAGAGATGGGAAAACAAGTATGGGGTCTTCTCAGGTGACAATGTGGTAGGGCCAAGTCCAAAAGCTTCTTAGAGGGAAGGAGAATTACTCAGCCCAGGAGGGTGGAAGGACCACGATAGCCATAGGAGGCAGGAGTCAGCTTCAGCTCCACAGGCCTTTGTATTCATTCATCAGTTTTGTGCTTTATGAAGCTGTGTTGTTTTGCCTTCTTTCCCTTTGTTAGTAAAATCCCTTTTGAAAATCCAATTTCTGTCTTCAGTGAGATATGGGAAGAAAAAGGGCACCTAGACCAGGTCCAAGAGATTGTCGAACATCATTGAGTAAGGGGGAGGGGAGGAGGGAGAGATGGGATCTTCCAAGGACAGGCAGGAGTGATGTGTGTCCATGGAGAAGCTCTGAGGCTGGAGCCCTGGGAGCCTGGGGAGAGAAAGAACAAGGCTCAGAGGGATTAGGGCTGGGGCACAACTCTAGGGTCACCATCAGCCTTGGACTGCTTCACCCTGGAGGGGAGAATTAGGAGGAACAGTCAGACTTTCAGAGGCAGACTTTATTTCAATATACAGAAATGTTGTCTAATGATGAGAGCTGCCCAAAATGATTTTATTTCAATAGAAGAGGCAGATTTTATTTCACTGAGGAAATGTTTCCTAATGAGAGAAGGCTACCTCAGGAGTCGGTTCTTTTTCACCAGGAGTCATGGGAGCTGCAAAAGACTTTAGCATCACCTAGTACACAAGGTTCAGTCCTTCTCCTAGACTCGTTTTTAGTGTGAGGAACCCAAAGCTCAGAGTTAAGCTAGTTACCCAAAGTCACACAGGGGAGTCGTATAGTAGGGAGCCGGGCTTGAAACCCATGTTCTCAGACTCCAGATCTGGTATTCTCAAAGACCTGAGTTCAAATCTTGCCTGTGACACTTACCAGCTGTGTAATATTGGGTGAGTCACTTAACCTTACCCGAGCCTCAGTCTTCTCCTGAGTAAAATGAGGAGACTGGACTTGAGGGCCCCTTCCAACTCTAAACCTATGTACAATTCTACGATCTTATGGACTGGGTGACTGTGTGTCAGAGATGCTCCAAATGGGTCGCTCACCTCCAGTTAAGATTGGAGTAGGCTGGGGCAGCTAGATGATGTAGTGGAAAGAGCACTGGCCCTGAAGTCAGGAGGACCTGAGTTCAAATCCTGCCTCAGACCAAACACTTGACATTTACTAGCTGTGTGACCTTGGGCAAGTCACTTAACCCCTATTGCCAAAAAAAAAAAAGAAAAATTGGACTAGGTGACTCCTGAAGTTCCTTTGAGGTCTAAGATTCTATGAAGCCACTTCTCCCCTTTCTGCTTCTGAGTCTTTCTTTCTTTTTATTTTAATTCTTTTTTTTTTTTTTTTTTTTTTTTTACATCTGCTGGCCCCACATTAAGCCCACCTGCCCTGGGTCAGACTCCCTGCTCCCTGGGAGCTAAGATCAACTCTGTGAAGCTTTATTCTTATTCTTATTTTTTATTACCAGACCCATGATTTTTCTGGTTTGGGGAACTCCAGTGAAGACATTCCCTCTACCAATTCAGACCAGAACCTATTCCTAAATTTATCGTTGCCTGGGGGTAGGGAGGTCCAATGAAGCTGCCCTGGGTCACACAGTCCAAAAAGAAGGAAGGTGGGTCTTGAAACCTAAGTCTGAAAGCAGCCCTCTAACCTGGCCTCACGCCTGTCCCGGCCAGCGGCTCGGTTTTTGCAGTTAGCCGGAGCCCGTTTATTCTCACAAAAGCCCTCCGGGGGCTGGCTGCACTCATCCAAGCAATTAATCCTCATGCTGGGGTTTTGGAGATTAACAGAAAGAGCCACCAAGAGGAGAACATTAACTTCCAAATCCATTTTCCTTGTTTGTTCCTAAATCTCTTTAATCCCAATTAAAGCTCCTTTTTAAAAAATTATTTCACTGGGGGAGACGGAAGACAGTTGAAAAGACCCTCTCATTCAGCCTGGAGTGGAGCGCTACAGCGGCACCCGGGCACAGCCGGCTCTGGTGAAGGGAGAGCAGAGACAGGACGCAGAGACGCCATAATCCCATTCCCTTTCCCCACAGGGGCCCAAGAGCCTGCATTAAGACATCAAAGGCATTCCTGCGGCACCTGGCAACGGTGAAGCTTTGTGGCAGCTGCCGCGGAAGCTGGAGGTAGGAGCTTCCAAGGATGGCCAGGTTTCTCTCCTGTTAAGAATCAGGACCATAATCCCTCACTTTCCTAAGGCTTGTTCTACTTTTCAAAGCACTTTCCTAAATGTTATCTCATGTGACCCTCACAAAGACGCATTAAGGAAGCAAGTCAGGGATTACTGTTGCCATTGTACAAGTGAGGAAACTGAGTTAGAGATTTTAAAGTGGTTTCCCCAAGGCCAAGTATCCAGTTAAACCAAAAACCTGGATCTCCTGATTCTGACTCTACTGTTGTCTCTACCATAATACAGTCTTTGAACACAACTGTTTTCCCACCCGCACTCCCACCAACCACAGCTTCCTGTTTGGGATCTGGTCTTGGAACATCCTACAAGTCTGAAGGGCACCAACTCTATGTGAGTGGGGCTTTTATGTCCTCAGGTGACCAGGAAGCCACCATCAACACAATCAAGTCCTGGCTTTGTAGCCTTTTAGGAAAATCTTGCCTAATTCTTGATGCCAACAGTCGGGAGAAGGGGGGATGGTACATATTGATTCTATCAGAAATGGGCATTGCCATATACATAGTAGAACTGAAAAAGAGGATTGCACATGAAAATACAGATCTCTATTATGTACAGCTTGCTTTTTTTCCAAAGCATATAAGAAATTCAACTGGTAGCTTTCAAACCTGTCCTGTTTGTCTATGTTTCCTCCTGGCATTCCTTCTGAAACAGAAATTTCTGAGGCAAATCAGGTTGGGTGGCTTGGCCACCCTGCCCTAGGTAGAATGGTAGAATCATCGATGACCAACAACAATCTTTTGATCACGAGATCTGTGGAAGGGTCTTTAGTGGTCATCGAGTCCACCCCTTTATTTTCTAGATGAGGAAACTGAGGCCCAAGGAAGTAAGTAACTAAGTGACCTGCCCAGGGTCACACAGGTTGATTGTGTAACTTGTCTCACAGAATGACAAATTGTTTCTAAAATGACACTTCAGGACTTCCAGGAGGCAAGATGGCAGAGTAAGCAGGAATTTGCCTGAACTCTTCCAAATTTGCCTCCAACAACTATAAAATAGCACCTCAAAATGAATTCTGGAAGGGCAGAACCAACAAAAAGGTGGGGTGAAACAATTTTCCTGCCCAAGACAACTTGGAAAGTCTGAAAGAAAGTTCTGTCTCACTTGGGGAAAAGGGGAGCACAGTCCAGGGCAGTCAGTGTCCTGGCAAACCAGTAGTAGGCTCTGCCTCAGCAAGACAGTGGGACACCCTAAACCCCAGGACAGGTCAGTGACCAAGGCCCCAAGAAACCAATGCACCAGCAGCCAAGAGCCCCCCCACATCCCCTCCTGCCCACCATGGCCCTGCAGCACCAGGCCCCCCAAAGTCCCCAGTGCAGCACTAGGCAAACAGCCAGTGCCCCCAAGGGCCCCAGCACAACACCAGGCTCCCCAGGGACCCCACTGCAGCACCAAGTGAGTGGCCAGCCCCCCCCACCATGGCCCCAGCACAGCACTAGGCTCCCTGAAGGCCCCACCAGGTCCTGGGCAACACCAGGCTCTTCCTCAGCAGCCCTGGCACAGCACTAGACCCACCAAGGGCCAGCAGCAGGTGAGTGGTCAGGCTCTGCTCCCCCCTGGGCCCCAACATAGCAGTAGGCCCCCTTTGGGCCCTAACAGCACCAGGCAAGCAGCCAGAGCCTGCAGTCCCTGGCATAAGAAGCTTGGGAAAGTGCTCCCTCCACTCCAGGAACAGAGCTCAACTTTAAAAGTAACCAAATGAGCTGGAAAAAAGTGAGCAAGAAACAAAAAAAAGAAACTGACCATAGAAAGTTATTATGGTGAAAGGGAAGATCAAAACACAAACTCAGAAGAGGACAACAATGTTAAAACACCTACATTCACAGCCTCAAAGAAAAATGAGAATTGGCTTCAAGCCCAAAAAGAACACCTGGACAAACTCAAAAAGGACTTTAAAAATCAAATAAGATAGGTGGAAGAAAAACTGGGAAAAGAAATGAGAATGATGTAAGACTATCATGAAAAAAGAATCAATAGCTTGATAAAGGAAGCACAAAAAATAGAAAAAGATGTACAAAAATTTACTGAAGAAAACAATTCTTTTAAAAGTATAACTGGCGCTGAGTTAAGTGAGCAGAACCAGGAAAACACTGTACACAATAACAGCCATGTTGTGTGATTTTGATAAACTTAACCCTTCTCAGCAATACAAGGATCTGAGATGTCTCCAAATGCCTTGTGATGGAAAATGCTATCCACATCCAAAGAAAGAACTATAGAGTTTGAATGCAGATCAAAGCATACTATTTGCTATTTTTTTTTCTTCTGTTGTGTTTTGTTTCCTCTTTCTGGTGGTTCCTTCTATTAGTTCTAATTCTTACTTACAACATCACTAATGTGAAAATATGTTTAATAGGAATGTATATGTATAGGCTATATCAGATTGTGTGCCATCTTGAGGAGGGTGGTGGGGAGGAAGGGGGAGAAAAATTTTAAACTCAAAAGCATAAGGAAGTGATTGTTGATAAATCAAAATAAATTAATTAATTAAAAAATTAAAAAAAATAAAAGTATAATTGACCAGTTGGAAAATGAGGTTAAAAAAAAACTCTGAAGAATTGAAGAAAATAACTCCCTAAAAATTAGAATTGGAAAAGTGGAAGCTAGTGACTCCATGAGAAATCAAGAATCAATCAAACAAATTCCAAAAAATGTAAAATATCTCATTGGAAAAACAACTGACCTGGAAAATAGATCCAGGAGAGATAATTTAAGAATCATTGGACTACCTGAAAACCATAAATTTTTTTTAAAAGGGGGGGCCAGAATAGAACATGGACACCATACTTCAAGAAATTGTCAAAGAAAACTGCCCTGATATCCTAGAATCAGAGGGTAAAAGGGACATTGAAAGAATCCACCAATCACCTCCTGAAAGAGATACTAAAATGAAAACTCCCAGGAGCATTATAGCCAAATTCCAGAACTCCCAGGTCAAGGAGAAAATATTGCAAGCAGCCAAAAAGAAACAATTCAAATATCATGTAGCCACAGTTAGGATTACACAGGATTTAGCAGTTTCTATGTTAAAGGAATGGAGGACTGGGAATATGATATTCCTGAAGGCAAAGGAGCTAGGACCATAATCAAGAACCACCTACCCAGTGAAACAGAGCATAATCCTTCAGGGGAGAAAAGAGCCATTCAGTGAAATAGAGAACTTTTAAGCTTTCTTGATGAAAAGACCAGAGCTAAAAAAAAAAAAAATTTGATCTTCAAACACAAGACTCAAGAGAAGCATAAAAAGGTAAAAAGGAAAGAGAAAACAAGGGATTGAATAAAGCTAAACTGTTTACATCTCTACACAGGAAGATGATACTTGTAACTTCTAAGAACTATATCACTATTTGCACAGTTAGAAGGAGTATGCGTAGATAGAGGGTGCAGGTATAAGGTGACTTTGATGAGATGATATAAAAAAAAATTAAGGAGTGAGAAAGAAGACTGCACTTGGAGCAGAAAGAAGTAAGAGCTGGAATGGGGTAAATTATCCTACAGGAAGAGGCACAAAAGACCTATCAAAGTGGAGAGGAAGATGGTGGTGTGGCAGTGGCATCGCTTGAACCTTACTCTCATCAGAATTGGCTCAAAAAGAGAATAACATATGAAACCAGTTAGGTATAGAAATCTATATTACCCTATAGGTAAGTAGAAGAGGAGAGGGTTAAGAAATGGGGGGGACTCACAGAAGGGGACCAGATTGGGAGAAGTGGTGATCAGAAGCAAAACATTATCTGTGAGGGAAATGGTGAAAGGAGAAAGAGAATAAATAGGAGGAGAAATAACATGGAGGGAAATACACATTAATCATAACTGTGAATGTGAATAGGATGAATTCTTCCATAAAACGGAAGTGGATAAAAGAGTGGATCAAAAACCAGAATCCTACAATATGCTGTTTACAAGAAATACACAAAGCAGAGAGACACACACATAGTAAAGGTAAGTGGCTGGAGCAGAATCTATTATGCTTCAGCTGAAGTAAAAAAAAAAAA